>NW_020903532.1:0-598 GCF_003984885.1 Neopelma chrysocephalum | reverse complement strand
AATCTCCCCAAAAAATCACCCAAAATTGACTCAAATCTCCCCAAAAAATCACCCAAAAAATCACCCAAAACTGACTCAAATCTCCACAAAAAATCTCCAAAAAATCACCCCAAACCGACCCAAATCTCCCCAAAAAATGACAAGAAACTACCCCAAAAATGACCCCAAACTGACCCAAATCTCCCAAAAAAATGACCCAAAACTGACTCAAATCTCCCCAAAAATTGACCCAAATCTCCTGAAAAAATGACCCCAAATTGACTCAAAACGCCTCAAAAAATGACCAGAAACTCCCAAAAAAATGACCCAAAACTGACCCAAATCTCCCAAAAAAATGACCCAAAACTGACCCAAATCTCCCCAAAAAATGACCCAAAACTGACTCAAATGCCCCCCAAAAATGACCAGAAAATGACCCAAAACTGACTCAAATCGCCCCACAAAATCACCCAAAAAATCACCCAAAACTGACTCAAATCTCCCCAAAAAATCACCCAAAACGGACTCAAATCTCCCCAAAAAATCTCCAAAAAATCACCCAAAACTGACTCAAATCTTCCCAAAAAATCACCCAAAAAATCACCCAAAACTGACTCAA
>NW_020903531.1:0-1084 GCF_003984885.1 Neopelma chrysocephalum | reverse complement strand
GCAGCTGGGGCTCCTGGTCCTGGCGCCTTCGGTCTGGAAGGAATCCTCGACCGTATGCAATTTCAGCCCCCGGTCGGCCGTCGTACCGGCACACGAACGACGGCCCTTTTTGCCCAGAAGGAGGGGCCTGACCCTCCGGCTCTCGCCTGCTATTTGTTCGCCGCGATCAGCTCTACGCACGCCACAGGTCTTCACGGTCCTCACCCCTTCGGCCTGGAAGGAATCCTCGACCGCATGCAATTTTAGCCCCCGGTCGGCTTGCGCACCGGCCCACGAACGACGGCCCTTTTTGCCCAGAAGGAGGGACCTGACCCTCTGGCTCTCGCCTGCTATTTGTACGCCGCGATCGGTTCTACGCGTGCAGCCGAGGCTCCCGGTCCTGGCGCCTTCGGTCTGGAAGGAATCCTCGACCGTATGCAATTTTAGCCCCCGGCCGGCCAGCGCGCGGGCCCACGAACGACGGTCCTTTTTTCCCAGAAGGAGGGGCCTGACCCTCCGACTCTCACTTGCTATTTGTGCGCCGCGATCGTCTCTACGCGCGCAGCTGGGGCTCCCGGTCCTGGCGCCTTCGGTCTGGAAGGAATCCTCGACCGTATGCAATTTTAGCCCCCGACTGGCAGGCGCGCGGGCCCACGACTGACGGCCCTTTTTGCCCAGAAGGAGGGGCCTGACCCTCCGGCTCTCGCCTGCTATTTGTGCGCCATGATCGGTTCTACGCGCGCAGCCGGGACTCCCGGTCCTGGTGCTTTAGGTCTGGAAGGAATCCTCGACCGTATGCAATTTTAGCCCAAGGCCGGCCGGCGCGCCGACCCACGAACGACGGCCCTTTTTGCCCAGAAGGAGGGACCAGACCCTCCGACTCTCGCCTGGTATTTGTGCGCCGCGATCGGCTCTACGCGCGCAGCTGGGGTTCCCGGTCCTGGCGCCTTCGGTCTGGAAGGAATCCTCGACCATATGCAATTTTAGCCGCCGACGGGCCAGCGCGCCGGCACACGAACGACGGCACTTTTTGCCCAGAAGGAGGGGCCTGACCCTCCATCTCTCGCGTGCCCCTTGTGCGCCGTGATCGGCTCTACGCGCGCAG
>NW_020903530.1:0-676 GCF_003984885.1 Neopelma chrysocephalum | reverse complement strand
GGAAGGAATCCTCGACCGTATGCAATTTTAGCCCCCGTCTGGGCGACGCACCGGCACACGAACGACCGCCCTTTTTGCCCAGAGGGAGGGACAAGACCCTCCGACTCTCGCCTGCTATTTGTGCGCCGTGATCGGCTCTACGCGCGCAGCTGGGGCTACCGGTCCCGGCGCCTTCGGTCTGGACGGAATCCTCGACCGTATGCAATTTTAGCCCCCGGCCGGCCGGCGCACGGGCCCACGAGTGACGGCCCTTTTTGCCCAGAAGGATTGGCCTGACCCTCTGGCTCTCGCCTGCTATTTGTGCGCTGAGATTGGTCTATGAGCGCAGCAGGGGCCCCCGGTCCCGGCGCCTTCGGTCTGGAAGGAATCCTCGACCGTATGCAAATTTAGCCCCCGTCTGGGTGACGCACTTGCACACGAACGACGGCCCTTTTTGCCCAGAAGGAGGGACAAGACCCTCCGACTCTCGCCTGCTATTTGTGCGCCGCGATCGCTTCAACGCGCTCAGCCAGGACTCCCGGTCCTGGCGCCTTTGGTCTGGAAGGAATTCTCGACCGTATGCAATTTTAGCCCCCGGACGGCCGGCGCACCGGCCCACGACCGACGGCCCTTTTTGCCCAGAAGGAGGGGCCTGACCCTCCGGCTCTTGCCTGCTATTTGTGCGCCGCGATCGGCT
>NW_020903529.1:0-387 GCF_003984885.1 Neopelma chrysocephalum | reverse complement strand
ACCGTATGCAATTTTAGCCCCCATCCGGCCGGCACAATGGCACACGAACGACGGCCGTCTTTGCCCAGAAGGAGGGGCCAGACCCTCCGGCTCTCGCCTGCTATTTGTGCGCCGAGATCGGCTCTACGCGCACAGCCGGGGCTCCCGGTGCTGGCGCCTTCGGTCTGGAAGGAATCCTCGACCGTATGCAATTTTAGCCCCGACTTGCAGGCGCGTCGGCCAGCGAACGACGGCCCTTTTTGCCCAGAAGGAGGGGCCTGAACCCACGGCTCTTGCCTGCCCCTTTTGCATCGCGATCAGCTCTACGCGCGCAGCCGGGGCTCCCGGTCCGGGTGCCTTTGGTCTGGAAGGAATCCTCGACCGTATGCAATTTTAACCCCCGGTCGG
>NW_020903528.1:0-677 GCF_003984885.1 Neopelma chrysocephalum | reverse complement strand
ACTGGGGCTAAAATTGCATACGGTCGAGGATTAATCCACACCGAAGGCGCCAGGACTGGGAGCCCCGGCTGCGCGCGTAAAGCCGATCGCGGCGCACAAATAGCAGGCAAGAGCCAGAGGGTCAGGCCCCTCCTTCTGGGCAAAAAGGGCCGTCGTTGGCTGGACGGCGCGCCTGCCAGTCGGGGGCTAAAATTGCATAGGGTCGAGGATTCCTTCCAGACCGAAGTCGCCAGGACCGGGAGCCCCAGCTGTGTGCGTAGAGCCGATCGCGGCGCACAAATAGCAGGCGAGAGCCGGAGGGTCAGGCCCTTACTTCTGGGTAAAAAGGGCTGTCGTTCGCTTGCCGACGCGACTGCCAGTCGGGGGCTAAAATTGCATACTGTCGAGGATTCCTTCCCGACCGAAGGCGCCAGGACCGGGAGCCCCGGCTGGTCGCGTAAAGCCGATCGCGCCGCACAAATAGCAGGCGAGAGCCGGAGGGTCAGGCCCCTCCTTCTGGGCAAAAAGGGCCGTCGTTGGCTGGCCGACGCGCCTGCCAGTCGGGGACTAAAATTGCATATGGTCGACGATTCCTTCCAGACCGAAGGCGCCAGGACCGGGAGCCCAGGCTGCGCGCGTAGAACCGATCGTGGCTCACAAATAGCAGGTGAGAGCCGGAGGGTCAGGCCCCTCCTTCT
>NW_020903527.1:0-433 GCF_003984885.1 Neopelma chrysocephalum | reverse complement strand
CCAGGACCGGGAGCCCCGGCTGCGCGCGTAGAGCCGATTCCGGAGCACAAAGAGCAGGCGAGAGCCGGAGGGTCAGGCCCCACCTTCTGGGCAAAAAGGGCCGCCGTTCGTGTGCAGGTGCGCCGGCCGGCCAGGGGAAAAAATTGCATACGGTCGAGGATTTCTTCCAGACCGAAGGCGCCAGGACCGGGAGCCCCAGCTGCGCGCGTAGAGTCGATCGCGACGCACAAGGGGCAGGCGGGAGCCGGAGGGTCAGGCCCCTCCTTCTGGGCAAATAGGGCTGTCGTTCGCTGACTGGCGCGCCTGCCAGTCGGGGGCTAAAATTGCATACGGTCGAGGATTCCTTCCAGACCGAAGACGCCAGGACCGGGAGCCCCGGCTGCGCGCGTAGAGACGATCGCGGCGCACAAGGGGCAGGCAGGAGCCGGAGGGT
>NW_020903526.1:0-593 GCF_003984885.1 Neopelma chrysocephalum | reverse complement strand
GCGCGTAGAGCCGATCGCGGCGCACAAATAGCAGGCGAGAGCCGGAGGGACAGGCCTCTCCTTCTGGGCAAAAAGGGCCTTCGTTGGCTCGCCGGCGCGCCTGCCGGTCGGGGGCTAAAATTGCATACGGTGGAGGATTACTTCCAGGTTGAAGGCGCCAGGACCGGGAGCCCCGGCTGCGCGCGTAGAGCCGATCGCGGCGCACAAGGGGCAGACGAGAGCCGGAGGGTCAGGCCCCTCCTTCTGGGAAAAAAGGGCCGTCGTTCGCTGGGCGTTGCGCCTGCCAATCGGGGGCTAAAATTGCATACGGTTGAGGATTCCTTCCAGATTGAAGGCGCCAGGACCGGGAACCCCAGCTGCGCGCGTAGGGCCGATCGCGGCGCAAAAGGTGCAGGCGAGAGCCGGAGGGTCAGGCCCCTCCTTCTGGGCAAAAAGGGCCGTCGTTTGTGGGCCAACGCGCCGGCCGCCCGGGGGCTAAAATTGCATACGGTCGAGGATTCCTTCCAGACCGAAGGCGCCAGGACCGGGAGCCCCGGCTGCGGGCGCAGAGCCGATCGCGGCGCGCAAATAGCAGGCGAGAGCCGGAGGGTCAG
>NW_020903525.1:0-873 GCF_003984885.1 Neopelma chrysocephalum | reverse complement strand
GAGAAGGCGAGAGCCGGAGGGTCAGGCCCCTCCTTCTGGGCAAAAAGGGCCGTCGTTTGCAGGCCGGTGCGCCAGCTTGCCGGGGGCTAAAATTGCATACGGTTGACGATTCCTTCCAGACCGAAGGCAAAAGGTCCGGGAGCCCCAGCTGCGCGCGTAGAGCCGATCGCGGCGCACAAGGGGCAGGCGGTAGCTGGAGGGTCAGGCCCCTCCTTCTGGGCAAAAAGGGCCGTCCTTCACTGGCCGGTGCGCCTGCCAGTCGTGAGTTAAAATTGCATACGGTCGAGGATTCCTTCTAGACCGAAGGCGCCAGGACCGGGAGGCCCGGCTGCGCGCGTAGAGCCGATCGCGGCACACAAGGGGCAGGAGGGAGCCGGAGGGTCAGGCCTCTTTTTCTGGGCAAATAGGGCCGCCGTTCGCTGGTCGCCGCACATGGCGGACCGGGGCCGGCCGATGGCAAAAATCGGATACGGTCGTGGATTCCTTCCAGACCGGATGCCCCGGAGTCAGGAGCCCCGGCTGCGCTCGTAGAGCCGATCGCGGCGCAAAAGGGGCAGGCGAGAGCCGGAGGGTCAGGCCCCTCCTTCTGGGCAGAAAGGGCCGTCGTTTGCAGGCCGGTGCGCCGGCCGGCCGGGGGCTAAAATTGCATACGGTCGAGGATTCCTTCCAGACCCAAGGCGCCAGGTTCAGGTGCCCCGGCTGCGCGCGTAGAGCCGATGGCGGCACACAAATACCAGGCGAGAGCCGGAGGGTCAGGCCCCTCCTTCTGGGCAAAAAGGGCCGACGTTCACTAGTTGTCGTGCCTGCCAGTCGGGTGCTAAAATTTTATACGGTCGAGGATTCCTTCCAGACCCAAGGCACCAGGTTCGGGAG
>NW_020903524.1:0-581 GCF_003984885.1 Neopelma chrysocephalum | reverse complement strand
CGCGCCGCCCGGAGGCATGTGCGTTCTTGGCACAGGACCCTGTGCGAGCCGTGAGCCTTTTTTGCGCGCTTTGCGGGGGTCCGGCGTAGGCGGGGGGTGGGGGCCGGGAAGGGCGGGGGAGGCGGGGGGCGGAGGGGGGTGGAGACGGCTCCGCGCGTGCTGGGGGTGTCCGCGCACTCCCGGTGGCCCCAGCGTCGCCTGGAAGCATGTGCGTTCTTGGCACAGGACCCTGCGCGAGCCGTGAGCCTTTTTTGCGCGCTTTGCGGGGGTCCGGCGCCGTGCGCGCTCCGCGCGCGCGGTTTGTAACCCAGGTACAGCTACAGCAGGAGAAAGGTGAGAGAGATAGGGGAGCCTTTCCAGCAGGTACTGCACCCCCGTGGAAGAGGAGGAGGCAGCTTCAGAGCACACAGAGTTTGGCCAATCCAGGTCTGGGGGGAGGGGGCAGGGAACTGGAAAGGGAGCAGAGGGGAAGTGCTTTGAGCGGATCATGGTTGTTCTCCGACTTGCAGGTGGGAGTGCAGGGCTGTCCCATGTGAAACATCGCAGGTGTGCAACGCGCCTGCCACTTGTAGTGTCACAGT
>NW_020903523.1:0-572 GCF_003984885.1 Neopelma chrysocephalum | reverse complement strand
GGCGCACAAATAGCAGGCGAGAGCCGGAGGGTCAGGCCCCTCCTTCTGGGCAAAAAGGGCCTTCGTTCGTGGGCCCGTCCGCCGGCCGACCGGGGGCTAAAATTGCATACGGAAGAGGATTCCTTCCAGACCGAAGGCGCCAGGACCGGGAGCCCCGTCTGCACGCGTAGAACCGATCGCGGTGCACAACAATAGGTGAGAACCAGGGGGTCAGGCCCCTCCTTCTTGGCAAATTTGCCTGCCGTTCGTGGGCCCGTGCGCCAGCCGACCGGGACCTAAAATTGCATACGGTCGAGCATTCCTTCCTGAACGAAAGCGCCTGGACCTGGAGCCCGGCTGCGCGCGTAGAGCCTATCGCGGCGCACAAAGAGCAGGCGAGAGCCGGAGGGTCAGGCCCCTCTTTCTGGGCAAGAAGGGCCGTCGTTCGCTGACCGGCGAGCCTGCCAGTCGGAGGCTAAAATAGCATACGGTCGAGGATTCCGTCCCGAACCAAGGCGCCTGGACCGGGAGTCCCGGCTGCGCGCATAGAACCGATCGGGGCGCACAAATAGCAGGCGAGAGCCGGAGGGTCA
>NW_020903522.1:0-766 GCF_003984885.1 Neopelma chrysocephalum | reverse complement strand
GGAAGGAATCCTCGACCGTATGCAATTTTAGACCCCGGTCGGCCAGCTCACCGGCCTACGAACGAAGGCCCCTTTTGCCCAGAAGGAGGGGCCTGACCCTCTGGCTCTCGCCTGCTCCTTGTGCGCCGCGATCGGCTCTACGCGCGCAGTTGGGGCTCCCGGTCCTGGCGCCTTCGGTCTGGAAGGAATTCTCTACCGTATGCAATTTTAGCCCCCGTCCGGGCGACGCACCTGGACACGAACAACGGCCCTTTTTGCCCAGAAGGAGGGGCCTGACCCTCCGGCTCTCGCCTGCTCCTTGTGCGCCGCGATAAAGCTCTGCGCGCGCAGCCGGGGCTCCCGGTCCTGGCGCCTTCGGTGTGGAAGGAATCCTCGACCGTATGCAATTTTAGGCCCCAGCCAGCCGGCGCACCGGCCCACGAACGACGGCCCTTTTTGCCCAGAAGGAGGGGCCTGACCCTGCAGCTCTCGTCTGCTATTTGTGCGCCGTGATCGGCTCTATTCGCGCAATTGGGGCTCCCGGTCCTGGCGCCTTCGGTCTGGAAGGAATCCTCAACCGTATGCAATTTTAGCCCCTGATCGGCCTGCGCACGGGCCCACGACCGACGGCCCTTTTTGCCCAGAAGGACGGGCCTGACCCTCCGGCTCTTGCCTGCCCCTTGTGCGCCGCCATCGGCTCTACGGGCGCAGCCGTGGCTCCCGGTCCTGGCGCCTTCGGTCTGGAAGGAATCCTCGACCGTAAGCAATTTTAGCCCCCGGTCGGCCG
>NW_020903521.1:0-650 GCF_003984885.1 Neopelma chrysocephalum | reverse complement strand
ACAAAAATAACACCCCTACCAGGAGTAAAAAATAGAGAAGATATGGTGGAACTTTAATGAAGTCCATAACAGGATTGGCCTTTAATGAGGTACATAACATGTAGAAGGAAGAGAGTTTATTGCTTCTGAAAAACACCCAGTTATGAGTTTCCTCATGGCATCCTTGAGCTCCTGGTTCCTGAGGCTGTAGATGAGGGGGTTCAGTGTTGGAGACACCACTGAGTACATGAGTGACACAATAAGATCAAGGGCTGGGGAGGAGATGGAGGAGGGCTTCAGGTAGGAAAAGAATAAGGTGCTGATAAAGAGGGAGACCACGGCCACGTGAGGGAGGCACGTGGAAAAGGCTTTGTGCCGTCCTTGCTGAGAGGGGATCCTCAGCACAGCCCTGAAGATCTGCACATAGGAGAAAACAATGAAAATGAAACACCCAAATATTAAACAGGCACTAAACACAATGAGCCCAAGTTCCCTGAGGTAGCCTGAGTGTGAGCAGGAGAGCTTGAGGATGTGTGGGAGTTCACAGAAGAACTGGTCCAGGGCATTGCCCTGGCACAGAGGCAGGGAAAATGTACTGGGTGTGTGCAGCAGAGCAATGAGAAACCCAGTGGCCCAGGCAGCTGCTGCCATGTGGGCACAAGCTCTGCTGC
>NW_020903520.1:0-313 GCF_003984885.1 Neopelma chrysocephalum | reverse complement strand
GGGGTATGCAAATGAGGGAGCAGGTTCAATGAGGGAGGGGTTGTGGTATGTAAATGAAGGGGTGGGGTCAGTTTGTGGGCGGGGCAATGGTTTGGGGGCAGGGCTACGGGGTGGGTGGGGCAGGAGGGGAGGAGTTAAAGGTTGTGGGTGTGGCTAAATGTTTTGGGGCGTGGCTTGGGGCACTGGGTGGGGTTAAGGGGTCGGGGCTGGAGGGGCGTGGCTAAAGGTGGTGGGTGTGGCTAAGAGTGGGCGTGGTTTTGGGATTATGGGTGTGTCCCCCCAAAGGGGGCGTGCCCGCAGTGGGTGTGGCCCC
>NW_020903519.1:0-937 GCF_003984885.1 Neopelma chrysocephalum | reverse complement strand
ACTGCCCCATAACCCCCCTGGAGACCCCACAGCAGACAAGTAATGAAATAAAATGAAATATAAATTAAAATCAATATAAAGTAAATAAAATATAAATTAAATAGAATATTAATTACATTTAAATTAAATTAAATGTAAAATAAATTAAATGTAAATTAAATAAAATATAAATACATTAAAAAGAAATTAAATAGAAATTAAGCAGACACTAAATAGAAATTAAATTAAATATATATTAAATAGAAATGAAATTAAGTAGAATGTAGAAATTAAATGTAAATTAAATAGAAATTAAATATAAATTCAATATAAATAAAATTAACTAGAATTTAAATTAAATGTAAACTAAATTAAATATAAATTCAATATAAATGAAATTAACTAGAAGTTAAATTAAATTGAAATGAAATTAAATATAAATTAAAAATACATTAAATTAGATAAATAAATTAAATTAATTAAATTTAATGAAATAGATTAAATTAATAAATTAAATTAAATATAAATTAAACACAAATTAATTTAAATATAAGTTATATTAAATATTAATTAAATTAAATATAAAATAAATGTAAAATAAATTAAAATTAAATCAAGTTAAATAGGAGTTAAATGAAATCAAACCTCGAACACTCCCGGGGCAAACTCATCGTCGAGGTCCCTCCTGTGGTGCAGCTCCCGCTCCGCCCCCGGCCCGTCCAGCGCCGCCACCTCCAGCACGAACCGGGAACGGGAACCGTTCCCGCGGGGAGAGACCCCCGAGAGCTGGAACCGCAGCCCACAACCCCCGGGAACCTCCGGCAGCCCCGGGGGGAGAGCAGAGCGACCCGGGGAGGAGAGAGCACGGACCTGGGAACCCAAAAACAACGGGGAGAGACCCCAAAAACAATGGGAGAGACCCCAAATCAGGGAGAGACCCCCGAGAGCTGGAACCGCA
>NW_020903518.1:0-409 GCF_003984885.1 Neopelma chrysocephalum | reverse complement strand
TTGAGGAGATTTGGGTCAGTTTGGGGTAATTTGTAATCATTTTTTGATGAGATTTGTGTCAATTTTTCGTCATTTATTGGGGAGATTTGAGTCAGTTTTCGGTGATTTTTTGGGGAGATTTGAGTCAGTTTTTGTTCAGTTTGGGGTGATTTTTTGGGAGATTTGAGTCAGTTTTGAGTGATTTTGGGGGTTGATTTGAGTCAGTTTTGGGTCAGTTTCGGGGAGATTTGAGTCAGGTTTTGGTGACTTTTGGGGGAGATTTGGGTGAGTTTCTGGTGATTTATTGGGGAGATTTGGGTGAGTTTTGGGTGATTTTTTGGGGAGATTTGAGTCAGTTATGGGTCTTTTTTTCAACATTTTTGGGGGAGATTTGGTCATTTTTTGGTCATTTTTTGGTAGATTTGGGTCA
>NW_020903517.1:0-301 GCF_003984885.1 Neopelma chrysocephalum | reverse complement strand
CTGGCGCCTTCGGTCTGGAAGGACTCCTCGACCGTATGCAATTTTAGCCCCCGGCCGGCCGGCTCACCGGCCAGCGAACGACGGCCCTTTTTGCCCAGAAGGAGGGGCCTGACCCTCCGGCTCTCGCCTGCTATTTGTACGCCGCGATCGGCTCTACGCGCGCAGCCGGGGCTCCCGGTCCTGGCGCCTTCGGTCTGGAAGGAATCCTCAACTGTATGCAAATTTAACCCCCGGTAGGCTGGCGCGCCGGCCCTCGAACGACGGCCCTTTTTGCCCAGAAGGAGGGGCCTGACTCTCCGGC
>NW_020903516.1:0-756 GCF_003984885.1 Neopelma chrysocephalum | reverse complement strand
TACGGTCGAGGATTCCTTCCAGACCGAAGGCGCGAGGACCGGGAGCGTCGCCTGCAAGCGTAGAACCGATCGCGGCACACAATAACAGGCGAGAGCCTGGCGGTCAGGCCCCTCCTTCTGGGCAAAAAGGGCCGTCGTTCGTGGGTCGGTGCGCCGGCGTCCGGGGGCTAAAATTGCATACGGTCGAGGATTCCTTCCAGACCGAAGGCGCCAGGACCGGGAGCCCCAACTGCGCGCATAGAGCCGATCGCGGCGCACAAATAGCAGGTGAGAGCCGGAGGGTCAGGCCCCTCCTTCTGGGCATAAATGGTCGTCGTTCGTGGGCCCGTGCGCAGGCCAACCGGGGGCTAAAATTGCATATGGTGGCGCATTCCTTCCAGACCGAAGGCGACAGGACCGGGAGCCCCAACTGCGCGCGTAGAGCCGATCGCGGCGCACAAGGGGCAGGCGAGAGCCGGAGGGTCAGGCCCCTCCTTCTGGGAAAAAAGGGCCGTCGTTCGTGGGCCGGCGCTCCGGCCGACTGGGGCCTAAAATTGCATACGGTCGAGGATTCCTTCCAGACCGAAGGCGCCAGGACCGGGAGCCCCGGCTGCGCGCGTAGAGCCGATCGCGGCGCACAAATAGCAGGCGAGAGCCAGAGCGTCAGGCCCCTCCTTCTGGCCAAAAAGGGCCGTCGTTTGTATGCCGGTGCGCCGGCCGGCCGGGGGCTAAAATTGCATACGGTCGAGGATTCCTTCCCGACCGAAGGCGCCAGGA
>NW_020903515.1:0-511 GCF_003984885.1 Neopelma chrysocephalum | reverse complement strand
CCTGTAATCCTCTTCCCCCCACAGATCCCTTTCACCTCCCAAGACCCCTTTTAACTCCCCTAAATACACCCAAAGCCCCCCAAACCCTACCAGTTCCTCATCCAACACCCCACATATCCTCCCAAATCATCCCAAGCCCCCCCTTAAATCCCTTCCAACCCCCCCAAAGAGGGATCACCTGGCACCATGGGACAGGAACACAGTGGGCTGTACTGGGGGCACTGGGCTGTACTGGGGGCACTGGGCTGTACTGGGAGGGCACTGGTGGGGGGCTCGGGTGTCCCATGACAATGTGGCCCATCTCCAGGAGAGATCTGGGGAGCAGTGAGGAGGTACTGATCTGTCCTGGTCTGTCCTGGTCTTTACCCCCAATCCCCAAAGCCCCTCCCCAGCTCCCCCAGGACCCTCCTGCATCCCAAGGCCCCTGAGGCCCCCCCAGGCCCCTGACTTGTTCCTGCTGCCCCTTGAGCATCTCCAGCTGCTGCAGAACCAGGCATTTCATCAGCAAATG
>NW_020903514.1:0-458 GCF_003984885.1 Neopelma chrysocephalum | reverse complement strand
ACGACGGCCCTTTTTGCCCAGAAGGAGGGGCCTGACTCTCCGGCTCTTGCCTGCTATTTGTGCGCCGCGATCGGCTCTACGCGCGCAGCCGGGGCTCCCGGTCCTGGCGCCTTCGGTCTGGAAGGAATCCTCGACTGTATGTAATTTTAGCTCCCGACAGGCAGGTGCGCCTGCCAGCGAACGACGGCCCTTTTAACCCCGAAGGAGGGGCCTGACCCTCCGGCTCTTGCCTGCTATTTTGCGCCTCGATCGGCTCTACGCGCGCAGCCGGGGCTCCCGGTCCTGGCGCCTTCGGTCTGGAAGGAATCCTCGACCGTATGCAATTTTAATCCCCGGTCGGCCGGCGCACCTGCCTACGAACGACTGCCCTTTTTGCCCAGAAGGAGGGACCTGACCCTCCGGCTCTCGCCTGCTATTTGTGCGTCGCGATCGGTTCTACGCGCGCAGCTGGGGCTCCC
>NW_020903513.1:0-548 GCF_003984885.1 Neopelma chrysocephalum | reverse complement strand
CCTGGCCCTACGTGGTGTAATGTAGAGCTGCTCAAATGGGGTGTCAGGACTGCTGGGGTGAGCGATGCTCATCCTTCACTCGAGACTGTTGCTCTGTGGGGACGCCCGCTAAGCACGGGCACCGACCAGCTGCTGCAGATCCTGGCAGCCCTGGCCTGTCTGTGTGGGTAAGCACAGTTTATTGATATGAAGCAACCGAGAAAGCAAATGTTTTATATCCTTTTTTGGAATCCTTTTAATTCCCTTTTTACTGGTTAATACTGTATTAAAAGCTGTTCATAGTATTGTAGAAATGCCAACCGATAAAGTAGTTTTTTTATACCCTTTTTTAGCTTTTGATTCTCTTTGCTAGTTTTTTATTCTCACTGCAATAAAAGATTTTTTGTAGTGTTTGAATGTCTGTTGTACTTGTCTTTATTCTGGGCATGCATTCAAACGAACTAATACCCAGGGGCACAGCTCTTTGGGGCAGGAGACGGGCAGCACCCTTGCCAGGACTCAGGGCGGTGGCAGGTCTCCTTGGGCCAGGACTTGCCACAGCTGCTGAT
>NW_020903512.1:0-409 GCF_003984885.1 Neopelma chrysocephalum | reverse complement strand
CCCCCACCCCAATTTAGGACCCCCCACCCCAAATAGAGACCCCCAAAGCCAAGGGAGACCCCACAAACCCAGTGGAGACCCCCCAACTCAATTTAGGGCCCCCCACCCCAAATGGAGACCCTCCACCCCAATTTGGGGCCCCCACCCCAATGTAGGACCTCCCACCCCAAACAGAGACCCCCAAAGCCAAGGGAGACCCCACAAACTCAGTGGAGACCCCCCACCCTAATTTAGGACCCCCCACCCCAATTTAGGACCCCCCACCCCAAATGGAGACCCTCCACCCCAATTTGGGGCCCCCAACCCAATTTAGGGCCCCCCACCCCAAATGGAGACCCCCCCAAACCCAAGGGAGACCACCCACCCCCAATTTAGGACCCCCCACCCCAAATGGAAACCCCCAAACCCA
>NW_020903511.1:0-925 GCF_003984885.1 Neopelma chrysocephalum | reverse complement strand
CCTCAATCCCCAGTTTCCTCCCAAACAGTTTTGGGGTCCCACTTTTTGCCCACTGTTGGTGCTGAAGGAGAAAATGAGGCTGCACACACGTCAGGAATTGTCCACTGACACTTTTTCGGTGTCCTCTTTTATTCCTCTTCTCTCATGAGCAGCACCCGCTGTTTGTCTTTTAGTCCACCAGAATTCCCAGCATGGCCCCAAAGCAGTGCCCTGATCCCACATATTCCCCTCCCCTCATGTGCTGACTGTGTTCAGCCACCAGAGAAAAACACAGGCTGGTCACGCAGGCTGGTTCAAGTGCATTTGGACTTGGAGAAACAACCTTCTCTCTCTCCAAGCACTCGGCCAAGGTCCATCCTCCCTTTGGATTCCCATGAACTCAAGGCAGGTGCAGAGTGACTCCGCTTGGTCCCACCTCTGCCCCTGTTTTGTTTGGACACGCAGAGTTCACGGCCAAGAGGGCCAGGACCCAGGCTTCTTGTCTTTGGGCTTGTCCCATGCGCTTCCAGAGGACTTGGAATATTGAAAGCAGACAGATTCTGAAACACCTGCTCCTGGTGCTGCCACAGTGCCCATACACTGGCACTGCAGGCATGGCCTGCACTGAATGGCCAGTGCAGCAGGAGCCGTGGCTGCGGTAGCTGCTGGGATTGCTGCAGAGATGATCCAAGCAATCAGCCATCCACTGAGGATTTCTGGATTTCACAGTTTCCTTAATTCACTATATCCTGCATCATCATCCCAACTTCTGCTTAGGTTCCCTGGGAGCCACAGTTTGGCTCTTCTGCCATGGGAATTATTAATGATAGATGGAGGGTAGAAACGTTTTGATCTGTGATACAACTAAAATAACAGGGATTACTTACAGGGATGTTAAGGGTATTGTCAGTCACACGAATCACAGTGTCAGGTGTGGCCAAGAAGG
>NW_020903510.1:0-401 GCF_003984885.1 Neopelma chrysocephalum | reverse complement strand
GAGGTTGTTCATCTGCAGCGTCACCGAGCTCTGCCCGTTGTCCCTGGGGATGCTGAACCGGCCCTGCACCGACGGCGCGTACTCAGTGTAACCATCATCGTCGATCCCAGCCACATATTCCAGCCCCTTCCCGGGGCTCTGGCGCATCCAGCCCATCCCGTAGTCACTGAAGGTGAAGCCGGAGGTGCGGCAGAAGAGCCGCAGGGACTCCCCTGGGGCCTTGAGGTGCCCCCAAATCTCCACCAGGGTCACGGCCCTCCCAGGCGGGTCTTGCTCCCCCGGCGCAAGTCTGGCTTCACCTTCGGCAGCTACGCCATGACCTGGGCCCGCCAGAGCCCCGGGAAGGGGCTGGAATTCGTCGCTGGGGTCAGCAAACTTGGGAGTAACACCTACTATGCGCC
>NW_020903509.1:0-1821 GCF_003984885.1 Neopelma chrysocephalum | reverse complement strand
CTCCCGGTCCTGGCGCCTTCGGTCTGGAAGGAATCCTCGACCGTAGGCAATTTTAGCCCCCGACGGGCAGGCGCACTGGCCAGCGAACGACGGCCCTTTTTGCCCAGAAGGAGGGGCCTGACCCTCCGATTCTCACCTGCTATTTTTGCGCCGCGATCAGCTCTACGCGCGCAGCCGGGGCTCCCGGTCCTGGCGCCTTCGGTCTGGAAGGAATCCTCGACCGTATGCAATTTTAGCCCCCGGCCCGCCGGCGCACCGGCCCACGAACGATGGCACTTTTTGCCCAGAAGGAGGGGCGGGACACTCTGGCTCCCGCCTGCACCTTGTGTGTTGCGATTGTTTCTACACGCGCAGCCGGGGCACCCAGTCCTGGCGCCTTCGGTCTGGAAGGAATCCTCGACTGTATGCAATTTTAGCCCCCGGCAGGCCGGCGCGCAGGCCCGCAAATGACAGCCGTTTCTGCCCAGAAGGAGGGACCTGACCCTCTGATTCTCGCCTGCTATTTGTGCGCCGCGATCGTCTCTACGCGCGCAGCCGGGGCTCCCGGTCCTGGCGCCTTCGGTCTGGAAGGAATCCTCGACCGAATGCAATTTTAGCCCCCGACGGGCAGGCGCACCGGCCAGCGAACGACGGCCATTTTTGCCCAGAAGGAGGGGCCTGACCCTCCGATTCTCGCCTCCTATTTGTGCGCCGCGATCGGCTCTACGCACGCAGCCGGGACTCCCGATCCTGGTGCCTTCGGTCTGGAAGGAAAACTCGACTGTATGCAATTTTAGCCACAGGTCAACCGGCGCACCGGCAAACGAACGACGACCCTTTTTGCCCAGAAGGAGGGGCCTGACCCTCCGGCTCCCGCCTGCCCCTTGTGCGCCGCGATCGGCTCTACGCGCGCAGCCGGGCCTCCCGGTCCTGACGCCTTTGGTCTGGAAGGAATCCTCGACGTATGCAATTTTAGATCCCCACTGGCAGGCGCACCGGCCTGTGAACGACGGCCCTTTTTGCCCAGAAGGAGGGGCCTGACCCTCCAGCTCCCGCCTGCCCCTTGTGCGCCGCGATCAACTCTACGAACGCAGCCGGGGCTCCCGGTCCTGGCACCTTCGGTCTGGAAGGAATCCTCGACCGTATGCAATTTTAGCCCCCGGCCGGCCGGCACACCGGCCCACGAACGATGGCCCTTTTTGCCCAAAAGGAGGGGCAGGACACTCTGGCTCCCGCCTGCCCCTTGTGTGTTGCGATTGGCTCTACACGCGCAGCCGGGGCTCCCGGTCCTGGAGCCTTCCGTCTGGAAGGAATCCTCGACCGTATGCAATTTTAGCCCCCGACGGGCTGGCGCACCGGCCTGCGAACGACGGCCCTTTTTGCCCAGAAGGAGGGGCCTGACCCTCCGATTCTCGCCTGCTATTTGTGCGCCGCGATCGGCTGTACACACGCAGCCGGGACTCCCGGTCCTGGCGACTTCGGTCTGGAAGGAAAACTCGACCGTATGCAATTTTAGCCACCGGTCTGCCGGCGCACCGGCAGACTACTGACGGCCCTTTTTACCCAGAAGGAGGGGCCTGACCCTCCGATTCTCGCCTGCTATTTGTGCGCTGCGATCGACTCTACGCGCCCAGCTCGGGCTCCCGGTCCTGGCGCCTTCGCTCTGGAAGAAAAACTCGACCGTATGCAATTTTAGCCACCGGTCGGCCGGCGCACCGGCAGACGACTGACGGCCCTTTTTGCCCAGAAGTAGGGGCCTGACCCTCCGGCTCCCGCCTGCCCCTTGTGCGCTGCAATCTGCTCTACGCGCGCAGCCGTGGCTCCAGCTCCTGGTGCCTTCGC
>NW_020903508.1:0-1235 GCF_003984885.1 Neopelma chrysocephalum | reverse complement strand
GAACCTTGTGGACAGCCCTAGAACCTCACAGACACCCCTGGGACCTCATAGACACCCCTAGAACCCCGTAGACCCCTCTAGAACCCCATGGGCACATCTAGAACCCCATAGACCCCTCTAGGACCCCACAGACACCCCTATAACCACGTGGACACCCCTGTCAGGGTGCAGCAGGAGCACCAGGAGCGGGAGGAGCGGGATCGGGCGCGGCGGAAGGAGCTGGCCCGGGCCCACGCCGAGGAGCCGTAGACACCCCTGGAACCCCATAGATACCCCTAGAACCCCACAGACACCCTTAGAACTTCGAGGACCATTCTAGAACCCCGTAGACCACTCTAGAACCCCATAGACACTCCTAGAACCCCATAGACACCTCTAGAACCTCATAGACACCTCTGGAACCCCGTAGACACCCCTGGGACCTTGCAGCCCCCTCTAGAACCGCATAGACCCCCATGGGACCTGGTAGACACCGCTAGAACCCCACAGACACCCCTGGGACCTTGTAGACACCCCTAGAACCCCATAGACCTCCCTAGAACCCCACAGACCCTCTAGAACCTCATAGACCTCCCTAGAACCCCATAGATGCCCTCAGGACCTCATAGACACCTCTAGAACCCCAGACACCTCTAGAACCTCGCATACCTCTATAGAAACCCATCAACCCCTCTAGAACCCCATAGACCCCTCTAGAACCCATAGACACCCCTAGAACCCCACAGCCCCCCCTGGGACCTTGTAGGTACCCCTAGAACCTTCTAGACACCCCTAGAACTTTGTAGACACCCCTATAACCACGTGGACACCCCTCTCAGGGTGCAGCAGGAGCACCAGGAGCGGGAGGAGCGGGATCGGGCGCGGCGGGCGGAGCTGGCCCGGGCCCACGCCGAGGAGCTATAGACACCCCTGGAACCCCATAGATACCCCTAGAACCCATAGACATCCCTAGAACCCATAGACATCCCTAGAACCCCATAGACACCACTAGAACATCATAGACACTCCTAGAACCCCATAGACACCCGTGGGACCTCAGAGACCCCTCTAGAACCCATAGACACCCCTAGAATGTCGTAGACCCCTCTAGAACCCTGTAGACACCTCTAGAACCCCATAGACCCCCTAGAACCCCATAGACACCTCTAGAACCCTATAGACCCCTCTAGAACCTTGTAGGCACCTCTAGAACCTTGTGGACAGCCCTAGAACCTCACAGACACCCCTGGGACCTC
>NW_020903507.1:0-632 GCF_003984885.1 Neopelma chrysocephalum | reverse complement strand
TGGATTGCCAGGAAGCTGAAGAGGAGGCAGAGTGTGGCCAGGTGGCCAAGAGGGTCAATGGATGGTGGCCTGGCTGAGGAAGAGTGTGTCAGCAGGAGCAGGGCAGTGATTGTTGGCCTGGACTGAGCGCTGGTGAGGCCACCCCTGGAGTGCTGTGTCCAGCTCTGGGCCCCTGAGTTGAGGAAGGCCCTGGAGGGGCTGGAGCAGGTGCAGAGAAGAGCAGTGAGGCTGGGGAATGGAGTGGAGCACAAGTGGTGTGAGGAGAGGCTGAGGGAGCTGGGGTTGTTGAGGCTGGAGAAGAGGAGGCTCAGGGGAGACCTCCTGACTCTCTGCAAGTCCCTGCCAGGAGGTTGTAGCCAGGTGGGGGTGGGGCTCTTGTGCCAGGAAGCAGCAGTAGGACAAGAGGGCTGGGTCTTGAGCTGTGCCAGGGGAGGTTTAGGTTGGATATTAGGAAGCAATGTTTTCTTGAGAGAGTCATCAGGCCTTGGAATGGGCTGGGCAGGGAGGGGGTGGAATCAGCGTCCCTGGAGGTGTTGAAGGTGAGAGTGGATGTGGCCTCAGTGCCATGGTCTGGGAAGCACGACGGGGTTGGATCAAGGGTTGGACTTGATGATCTCGGAGGTCTTTTCCAA
>NW_020903506.1:0-756 GCF_003984885.1 Neopelma chrysocephalum | reverse complement strand
GATTATCCCTGAGGTGACATTTTGGGATTTTGGGTGTGTTTTCTGGGAATTGCAGTGATGACCCGCGGCGCCGCCTTCAGCCCCTCGTACCGGTTCACGCTGAGCGACGGGACGGTGCTGAGCGCCCACACCAAGTGCAAACTCTGCTACCCCACCAACCCCGAGGTGCAGCCCTTCATCATGGGCGTCCACGTCATCGACAGGTAACGCAGCCGGGAAGCGCCACATCCCGGGATTTCCCGGCCGGGAGGGACCGTCCTGGGATCGTCCGCCCCAATCCCGCTGTGCCTGAGTGATCCCTGAGCTCTGGAAGCCTCGGGAGACTGTCCCGGTGCTCATCCACCCACTTTTCCCAAAATCCATCCTAAACCATCTTAAACCATCCTAAACCTGCCTCCAGCCATTCCTTTGGATCCCATCACCAATCCCACACTGGGATCGGTGTCTGTCCCTCCTCTTCCCACTGTGGGGAAGTTGTATCCAACTCTCCCCATTCCCTGTGTTGGGAATAGGATCCGCTGGCGGTGCCTGGAGCTGGTTTGGAGGGGGGATCCCAGTGAGGCTCAGAGCAGCTTCCTGGCTCCTGGTTATTCATGTTTTGCCAAGGGAATCTCCCCATCCCGGGATTTCCCGGCCAGGAGGGACCGTCCCGGGATCGTCCATCCCAATCCCGCCATGCCCAAGCATTCCCTGAGCTCTGGAAGCCTCGGGAGACCGTCCCGGTGTCCAATCGCCCCCTTTTCCCAAAATCCATCC
>NW_020903505.1:0-457 GCF_003984885.1 Neopelma chrysocephalum | reverse complement strand
TGTCTGTCTTCAAGGGCTGAAGGGCTGTGAGCAAAAGAAACAGAGCCGAGATGAAGCCCTGTGTCAGCAGAGACCCCCAGACGTCCCCTCCAGCCCATGTTCCCCACTCACCGCTGCAGATCTCATCCAGCTGCTCTTTGCTTCGGTTCCTCAGGTGCCGCGTGGCCACCCCTAGGCACAAAGCTCTGTCAGCCCCTGCTCCCCAGCGGGCTCCCAGCAGTGCGGAGGGCCCTGCCCTCCTCCCCCTCAGCAGGGATGAGCCCAGGAAGCACCAGGAGCTCAGGGGGGTGGAACTCAGCCCAGTGGCCTCCAAGCCCAGCCACGTGGGCAGGGGTGGCAGAGGGAGGCCCAGGCCCAGCCTGCGGCAGCCGGGGCTCGGGCAGCCCCAGGGCTGTGCCTGGCTGTGGCTGCAGGAGAGGGGACGGGGGCCAGCTTGCCCAAAGAGGGACCCCGGGGG
>NW_020903504.1:0-721 GCF_003984885.1 Neopelma chrysocephalum | reverse complement strand
GTGTTCTGGGGCAAAACCACCCAAAAACGGGGCTCAGCAGCAAATTCCAGCAATCCCAGGGGCTTCCAGGAAAAAAACCCCGGGATTTGGGGCAAAAAAAACGGGGTTTGGGAGAAAAAAATAACAGCTTTGGGGGGAAAAAAAGGGATTTTTAGAAGGGGAAATCAGAGGCATTTGGGGGGAAAATCCACAGGTTTTGGGGGAAAAATGGGGATTTCTGGGAATATGTGGGATTGGGGAAACACTTGGAGAGTTCTTTGGGGAAAATTGTGGGGTTTGGGGAAAAATTGGAGGGTTTTGGGGGAGAAATTGGAGGTTTTTTGGGAAAAAAATTGTGATTTCTTGGGGGAAAAAAGGTGAGATTTTTTTGTGGGAAAAATGAGTGCGTTTGGGGAAAAACTGGAGGGTTTGTGGGGAAAAAAATTGTGGTTTCTTGGGTGAAAAAAGGTGAGATTTTTTGGAGGAAAATGGGTGGTTTTGGGGAACAAATCGGTGGTTTTGGGGAGAAATTGGAGATTTTTTGGGGCAAAAAATTGTGGTTTCTTGGGGGAAAAGAGGTGAGATTTTTTGGGGGAAAAATGGGTGGGTTTGGAGATAAACTGGGAGAGTTCTTTGGAAAAAAACGTGGGTTTTTTGGGAAAAAGGTTTTTTTGGGGAAAAAAATTGTGGTTGGTTGGAAAAAAATGTAAGTTTTTGGGGAGAAAAGGTGATTTTTTGGGGG
>NW_020903503.1:0-359 GCF_003984885.1 Neopelma chrysocephalum | reverse complement strand
AAGTCAGACTCCAAATCCATCCGGCTGGTCCAGAAGTCCCCGTGACATGAACTGCTTAATAGCACCAAGTGCTGGAAGCCACATCCCCAGCCAGGAAGCATCAGAGACATCCCACAGGCGAAACCACTCCCGCCTGCAACGTCAGACCCCAAATCCATCCGGCCGATCCAGAAGTCCCCATGGCAGGAACTGCGCGCCAGCACCGAGTGCTGGGAGGCGAAAGCCAAGGGGGAGAGCAGCCAGGACTTCCCAAAGGCAACAACACTCCCACCAGCCACGTCAAACCTCAAATTCACCCAGCGGATCCAGAAGCTGCCGTGACGGGAGGCACGATAGAGCACCCAGTGCTGGGAACCCCA
>NW_020903502.1:0-554 GCF_003984885.1 Neopelma chrysocephalum | reverse complement strand
AGGTGGAAAATGGCAGATAAAGAAAAAACAGATGGGTCCAGCAGAAGTGATGCTGCTTCTGTCAAAGGCAGAGCAGAGGCCTGCCCTGGAGAACATCCTCCTCCTGTGCAACAGAGAAACTGGGAGAGTCCTGACAGATGCGCAAGGCTCTGGGATGTGGTAGCTTTAGGAGATTCCTCCAGGAACACAAGCGACATTGCCCTGCACCTGTAGACTCACTCTGCAGAGGGGTGTGAAGTTGTGTCCCCGAGCAAAGTCTCAGCTGAACACCTGCCATCTTTCTGCTGCCTTTAACCTCCCTCTGCCTTGCTTCTCTTCTCTCGTGGCTACAGGCAGTGCCCTCGGCCCTGCTGGGCTGTGCAGAGGAGCTGCTCCTGGGCAGAGCTGTCTCTCTGCAGTGCTGCCCGCTTGCCAGGAGCTCCCTGTGTGCCAGGAGCCCGGCCCAGCTGAGCAGCACAGCAAGAGCCAAAGGCAGCCCTTTCTCTGCCCCTCTGGCTTCCCTGGGGGTGTCCCTGGGGCTCCAGGGGAACCTGCTGTGGAACAGGCTGAAGGCA
>NW_020903501.1:0-467 GCF_003984885.1 Neopelma chrysocephalum | reverse complement strand
GCCCACCTGGACCTTCCCTCAGCCCCCCTTATGTTTGGGGCAAGCCACACCTCTTTTTTGCTAAGCCACGTCCCTCTCTTACTAAGTCACGCCCCTTTTCTGCCAAGCCACGCCCCTTTATTAAACCCCACCCACCTCAACCCTCCTTTAGCCTCCCTTTGCTTCTATCCCAATATGGGCTCAAGCCACACCCCTTTTAGCAAAACCACGCCCCTTTCTGACCAAACCACGCCCCTTTCTGACTAAGCCACGCCCCCTCAGGCCCGAAGTGGGCGTGGCCAACCCCCAGGTGCTGCGGGAACAGGTGGAGACCTGCCGGGAACTGCTGGAATTCGAGCCGCGGAGCCGAGGTGAGGCCACGCCCACCCGGCCCCGCCCTAGGGGGGGGTGGAGCCACGGGCACCAGTTCACACCAGTTTGTCCCAGTAAGGGACTGGTGTGCTTCAAACCCACTCCCAGTGCCTCCC
>NW_020903500.1:0-2452 GCF_003984885.1 Neopelma chrysocephalum | reverse complement strand
GTATGCTGTTTTCAGGGCCTCATAGAATCCTTTGTGATCCCCTGTATCTGCACATAGTTGAGTTTTTGCAGCTAGATCGGTCCACCACTTGTTCTGGATGTCACGGAGTTTCTGTTGGAGCTTGCTGCATGCAAGACGAAAGGCTATTTTTCTTGCGTGACAGGATGGCAGTGCAAGGTGTGCTTGGTGGGCAGTTCTCTTCTTCCTCAACAAGTCCTGGATTTCTTGATTGTTTTCATCAAACCAAACCTTGTTCTTCTTGAGGGAGAACCCTAAGGATTCTTCAGAGGATTGCAGGATGCTGCTTTTAATATGCTGCCAAATTGTTTCAGGAGAGGAATCTGCAGAATCTGTGGAATGGTTTTTGAGCCTAGTTTGAAGGTTTGCCTGGAATCTTTCTCTTACTGTGGCTGATTGAAGATCATTAACTTGGAGTCTTCTCCTTGGGATACTGCCCCTTTTGGGTTTGAATTTGAGATTGAAGTTGAGTTTACAGCGCACAAGCCGATGGTCTGTTTGGCATTCTGCGCTGGGCATCACGTGGGTATGGAGGACATCGCGGACATCTCTCCGTCGCACCAAGACATAATCAATGAGGTGCCAATGCTTAGACCTGGGGTGCATCCAGGTTGTCTTCAGACTATTTTTCTGCTGAAAGATAGTATTAGTGATGGTAAACTGTTGCTCCGCACAGAATTCTAGCAGAAGTCGACCATTATCGTTGCAGTTTCCAACACCATGCTTGCCTAATATTCCTTTCCATGCTTCAAAATTCCTACCTACTCTGGCGTTGAAATCACCAAGGATAATGATCTTATCATCTGCGGGCACCTTTTGGGTGAGGCAGTGCAGGTCAGTGTAAAATTTATCTTTTTCAGCAGGGTCAGCTTGGAGAGTTGGGGCATATATACTAAAGATGACAACGTGTTGTTTGTTGTTTAGTGGGAGGCGTAGGGAGATAATGCGGTCAGAGTGACCTGTCGGCAGATTTTTGAGTTTAGGGACAATAGAGTTTTTGATCATGAAACCGACACCTGAGAGATGTTTTTCGGTTCTGGACTTACCTGACCAAAAGAGTGTGTAACCGGCACCATGTTCTCTGAGGTTGCCTTCCTCGTGAAGGCGAACTTCGCTGAGAGCAGCAATGTCGATGTTGAGACGAGTCAGTTCATGGGCAATTAGGGCAGAACGTCACTCAGGACGTCCACTGTTCGCAGAATCGAGCATGGTTCTGATGTTCCAACATGCTAGAGTTAATTTAGGTACACCTTTGGAGGCAGGTGCATGCCTTTGTCTTTTGCTCTTTGTGCGACCGCATCGGAAGAAGATGCCCGTTGGACTGCGGTTAACCAACCGGGTGAAGGTGGAGATGAGCTTTGTTTAGGCCACCTTTTCTAGGCCCCTCTCCGAGTGGAGCAAGCAGTGCTGTCCTTGAAAAGGCTGCTTGGACGTTCAGGGTGCTGCCCCAAGAGACTGTCATCTCCGTCAGTCTCAAATGACCAATATCCTGAACCGCCTGCATGCAGGGTTGGGTCTGCGGCTCCCAGTGCACCTTTCACCTACTGTTTCGACCCTCGCCCGTCGCTACAGGACTTTTTGCATGTGGGTAAAGCCTTCAAGCCTGTGCAATGGATTTTTTAGGTGAGATGCAGTATGCGTGGAACTGAACCCACCCTTTAATCCTAAGGTTCATCTACCAGGGCCGAGCAAGCTTGGACGGTGGCAGCGAGGTCCTCAGGACGTAGGTTTGATTAGAGTGACCTTCTCTTAGATGGATGGCCTTACAGGGCTTAGCGAGCTCCATCTGCCCGGGTTTGAGATTAGAGTTCTCCTTCTCCTAGGATGACTGCCAAAAGGCTAACGAGCTCATCCTGCCCAAGAACGTAGTGTATCTGGTCCTACGGTTTTGACCTGTCTGGCATGGGTGACCCTACCGAAGGCATGAACCATCGCCAGCATAGCTTGCAACCATATAGGAGTACACAGGCTACATACCTGTTACAACAATTTGGGCAAGTCTTTCATTTCCTACTTTACTAACACATATCTATACACAATCTCAAGGAGAAATCCAGGAACAACCCTTTGACCTATCCACCCTTTCAGGACATAACAGAGCAAAGCAAATATATCCAGAACATGCCGAACCTGGGCAGTAGCCACAGGTAAGCTAAAAACAGACAAACAAAACAAACCAAGTGTTCTGGCCCCTGTACCCATCCAAGGCTGGGGTGCCTTACAAGGCCCCAGCCTAGCTGGGACCCCCGTCACTCTAAAGGAACCCCATTATCCACCCTGACCATATCCTTCCTCCACTGTGTTACCATGAATCTTCAGGCGCACTGCTTACCTGTGGCACCTCGCACAGGACTGCCCCGCTCTCCCTTCCGCCAGTCAGAGGACCTTCCATGGCCTGCTCGACCCCACTTCCCCTGTCCCCTGTCCCCCCCCC
>NW_020903499.1:0-1611 GCF_003984885.1 Neopelma chrysocephalum | reverse complement strand
TGGACCCCAAAAGTGGGTGTTGGTCCCTAAATGGGGGAGTTTGGACCCAAAAAATGGGTGTTGGTCCCTAAAAGGGGGAGTTTGGACCCAAAAATTGGGTGTTTGTACCTAAATGGGGAAGTTTGGACCCAAAAAGTGGGTGTTGGTCCCTAAATAGGAGAATTTGGACCCAAAAATTGGGTGTTGGTAGCGAAATGGGAGAGTTTGGACCCCAAAATTGGGTGTTTGTACCTAAATGGGGGAGTTTGGACCTAAAAAATGGGTGTTGGTCCCTAAATGGGGGAGTTTGGACCCAAAGAAAGGAATTTTGGAGCAGAACGGGGTGTTTGACACCTGAAAGGGAGATTTTCACCCCAAAAAGGGGATGTGGATCCCCTAAAGGGGGGAATTGGCCTCAAAAAGGGGGGAGTTGGTCCCAAAAATGGGGATTTTGGCTCCAAAAGGGGGCGGTTTGACCCCAAAAGGGGAGGGGCTGCCCCAAAAAAGGAGATTTTGGTCCCAAAATGGGAAGGTTTGATTCCAAAAGGGGGAGTTTGGCCCCAAAAGGGGGGAAAAGGTTCCAAAACCGGGGAATTTGGCCTCAAAAAATAAAAGGGTTGGACCCAAAAGGCCGAGTTGGGCCCCAAAAGGGGGGTTTGGCCCCAAAAATGGGGGGATTGACCCCAAATGGAGGTTCAAGGGGAACTCAGCTCTCGTGTTTTCCCCCTAAATTGCCCATTTTTTGTGTTTTCCCCCCAAATTGCCCATTTTTTCCCAGCCAGGTGAGAATTTGTCCTGTAATTAATTTTTTTCCCCCCCTCTAAATATGTCTTTTTTCCCTCCAAAAATGTTGATTTTTCTCTCTAAAAATGTGGATTTTCCCTCCAAAAATGTGGATTTTTCCCTCCAAAAATGTTGATTTTCCTCCAAAAACATCAATTTTCCCTCTAAAGCAGTGGCTTTTCTCTCCAAAAATGTCATTTATCCCTTTAAAAATTTGGATTATCCCTTGAAAATCATCATTTTTCACCAATAAAGTCTTTTTTTCCCCCATAAAACTGTGGATTTTCCTTCTAGAAATGAGGGGTTTCCTCCCAAAAATGTGGATTTTTCTCCCAAAAAGTTGGATTTTCGCTTCTAAACTGGTTTTTTTTCTCTAAAAACGTTGCTTTTCCCTCTAAAAAAGTTGATTTTTCTCCAAAAATGTCAATTTTCCCTCTGAAGCAGTGGTTTTTCTCTCCAAAAATGTCATTTATCCCTTTAAAAATGTGGATTATCCCTTGAAAATTGTCATTTTTCACCAATAAAGTCTTTTTTTTCCCCATAAAACTGTGGATTTTCCCTCTAGAAATGTGGGATTTCCTCCCAAAAATGTGGATTTTTTTCTCCCGAAAAGTTGGATTTTTGCTTCCAAAATGTTTTTTTCTCTAAAAACGTTGCTTTTCCCTCTGAAATCCTGGATTTTTCCCTCCCGCAGGTCCCGTGATGTCATCGATGATGTCATCGATGTCGTCGCCGCCGCCCCGGTGACGTCATGGCGGCGCTGGAGGGGGCGTGGCCGGGGCGGGGGGCGGAGCCCTCGGAGAGCAGCCCCGAGCCCCCCTCCCCCTCCTCCTCCCGCCCTCCCCTCTC
>NW_020903498.1:0-309 GCF_003984885.1 Neopelma chrysocephalum | reverse complement strand
GCTCTACGCACGCAGCCGGGGCTCCCGGTCCTGGCGCCTTCGGTCTGCAAGGAATCCTCGACCGTATGCAATTTAAACTCCTGGCCGGCCGGCACGACGGCCAGCGAACGACGGCCCTTTTTGCCCAGAAGGAGGGGCCTGACCCTCCGATTCTCGCCTGCTATTTGTGCGCCGCGATCTACTCTACGCGCGCAGCCGGGGCTCCCGGTCCTGGGGCCTTCGGTCTGGAAGGAATCCTCGACCGTTTGCAATTTTAGCCCCCTGCCCGCCAACGCGTCGGACCGCAAACGACGGCCCATTGTGCCCAGA
>NW_020903497.1:0-412 GCF_003984885.1 Neopelma chrysocephalum | reverse complement strand
TGCCCCGGGAAAGGCTCCCAAGGTCACAAAATGGTCTCAAAATGGTCCCAAAATGGACCAAGGGGGGCTACAAACATCCCCCAAACAGACCCTAAAAGGAAGCGGAACTCCCAAAAAAACAGGCCCCCCACCCCATGAACCTTTCTTTAGAGACCCTCCCAGCCCCCTCAAAGACCTCCCCAGGGTGGGAAACACGAGGGGAAAAATGGAGGAAAATGTGAGGGGGAAAAGGGTGGGAAATGTGAGGGGAAAGGCAGGAAACGTGAAGGGACAAAATGGCGGGAAAGGTGAGAGGAAAACGGTGGGAAATGAGAGGGGAAAAGGGCGGGAAAGGTGAGGGGAAAAACGTGGGAAATGTGAGGGAGAAATGGAGGGAAATGTGAGGGGAAAAGGGTGGGAAAGGTGAGGGGAA
>NW_020903496.1:0-1354 GCF_003984885.1 Neopelma chrysocephalum | reverse complement strand
TGAGACCCCCCTCAATTTATCCTGAGACCCCCCTCAATTTATCCTGAGACCCCCCCAATTTATCCTGAGCCCCCAAATTTATCCTGAGCCCCTCAATTTATCCTGAAACCCCTCCAAATTTATCCTGAGACCCCCCCTCAATTTATCCTGAGACCCCCCTCAATTTATCCTGACCCCCCCAAATTTATCCCAGTGTATTTTGGGGGTCCCAGTGTATTTTGGGGGTCCCTGTGCCTGTCCCAGTGCATTTTTGGGGATCCCTGTGACCATCCCAGTGTATTTTGGTGTCCCAGTGTATTTTCGGGGGTCCCAGTGTATTTTTTGGGGGTCCCAGTGACCGTCCCAGTGTATTTTGGGGGTCCCTGTGTATTTTTGGGGGTGCCTGTGTATTTTTGAGGGTGCCTGTGTATTTTGGGGGTCCCTGTGCTCATCCCAATGTATTTTGGGGGTCCCTGTGCCCGTCCCAGGGTATTTTTGGGGATCCCAGTGTATTTTTGGGGTTTCCAGTGTATTTTTGGGGGTCCCAGTGCCCATCCCAATATATTTTTGGGGGTCCCTGTGTTTTTAGGGGTTTCCTTGGCTTTTGGGGGGTCCCTGTGCCCATCCCAGTGTGTTTTGGGGGTCCGTATGTATTATTGGGGGTCCCTGTGACCATCCCAGTGTATTTTGGGGGTCCCTGTGTTTTTAGGGGTGTCCCTGGCTTTTGGGGGGTCCCTGTGCCCATCCCAGTGTATTTCGGGGGTCCCTGTGTATTTTTAGGGGTCCCTGTGACTATCCCAGTGTATTCTGAGGGTCCCTGTGCCCACCCCAATATATTTTTGGGAGTCCCAGTGTATTTTTTGGGGGTCCCAGTGTATTTCTGGGGGTCCCTGTGCCGATTCCTGTGTATTTTTGGGGGTCCCAGTGTATTTTGGGAGTCCCAGTGTTTTTGGGGGTCCCTGTGTATTTTTTGGGGATCCCTGTGCCTGTCCCAGTGTATTTTGGGGGTCCCTGTGTTTTTAGGGGTGTCTCTGGCTTTTGGGGGTCCCAGTGTCCATCCCAGTGTATTTTTGGGGGTCCCAGTGTATTTTTGGGGAGTCCCAGTGTATTTTTTGGGGGTCCCTGTGCCCATCCCAGTGCATTTTGGGGGTTCCAGTGTGTTTTTGGGGGTCCCTGTGTATTTTTGGGGGTCCCTGTGTATTTTTGGGGGTCCCAGTGTATTTTTGGGGAGTCCCAGTGTATTTTTGGGGGGTCCCTGTGCCCATCCCAGTGCATTTTGGGGGTTCCAGTGTGTTTTTGGGGGTCCCAGTGTCCGTCCCAGTGTCCATCCCAATGTATTTTGGGGGGTCCCAGTGTATTTTGGGGGGTCCCTGTG
>NW_020903495.1:0-774 GCF_003984885.1 Neopelma chrysocephalum | reverse complement strand
TTTGAGGGATATGTTCCTCTCAATACCCTGTTAGCTCCACTCCCAAGCTCAGCAAACTCCTGAAGCTCCCCCTTCTGTGCCCTGCAGGTTTTGGCAGATTTGCAAGAGCAGGGGAATCATTCCCTGCAGCCCCTTTGCACTGTAGGAAATGGGAGCACTGTGCACATCCTGCTGCCTCCAGATTCCATTCTGGGGGTGGGAACCACCCTGTGGGGAGCAAAGAAATGCCTGGTTCTGCAGGAGCTGGAGATGCTCAAGGGGCAGCAGGAACACGTCAGGGGCCTGGGGGGCTTTGGGGTCCGGGAGGGTCCTGGGGGAGCTGGGGAGGGGCTTTGCGGCTTGGGGGTAAAGACCAGGACAGACCAATACCGACCAGGACAGACCAGAACCTCCTCACTGCTCCCCAGATCTCTCCTGGAGCTGGGCCACGTTGTCATGGGACACCTGAGCCCCCCCCCAGTGCCCTCCCAGTACAGCCCAGTGCCCCCAGTCCAGCCCACTGTGTTCCTGTCCCAGGGTGCCGGGTGATCCCTCTTTGGGGGGGGGTTGGAAGGGATTTGAGGGGAAGCTAGGGGAGATTTAAAGGGATCTTGGGGGGGGTTGCATGGGGGTTTGGGGGGGTTTGGGCATCTTTGAGGGAGTTAAAAGAGGTTTGGGGGGCATTGGGGCATCAAAGGGCTCTGTGGGGGGAGGGGAATAAACGGAAAATGGGGGTAAGTGGATATTTGGGGGGGGTTAAAGGGACCTGGGGGGGAGAGGAGGGGCTGCACCAAG
>NW_020903494.1:0-591 GCF_003984885.1 Neopelma chrysocephalum | reverse complement strand
AATTGCATACGGTCGAGGATTCCTTCCAGACCGAAGGCGCCAGGACCGGGAGTCCCGGCTGCGCGCATAGAGCCAATCGCGACGAACAAGGGGCAGGCGAGAGCCGGAGGGTCAGGCCCCTCCTTCTGGGCAAAAAGGGCCATGGTTGGCTGGCCGGCGCGCCTGCCTGTCGGGGGCTAAAATTTCATGTGGTCGAGGATTCCTTCCAGACCGAAGGCGCCAGGACCGGGAGCCCCAACTGCGCGCGTAGAGCCGATTGCTGCGCACAAATAGCAGGCGAGATCCGGACGGTCAGGCCCCTCCTTCTAGGCAAAAAGGGCCGTCGTTCGTGGGCCGGCGCGCCGGCCGGCCGGGGGCTAAAATTGCATACGGTCGAGGATTCCTTCCAGACCGAAGGCGCCAGGACCGGGACCCCGGCTGCGCGCGTAGAGCCGATCGCGGCGCACAAAGAGCAAGCGACAGCCAGAGGTTCATGCCCCTCCTTCTGGGCAAAAAGGACCGTCGTTCGTGTGCCGGTGCGCCGGCCGGCCGTGGGCTAAAATTACATACGGTCGAGGATTCCTTCCAGACCGAAGGCACCAGGACCGGGGC
>NW_020903493.1:0-1088 GCF_003984885.1 Neopelma chrysocephalum | reverse complement strand
TATGGCGCCTTCGGTCTGGAAGGAATCCTCGACCGTATGCAATTTTAGCCCCCGACTGGCAGGCGCGCCGGCCAGCCAACGACTGCCCTTTTTGCCCAGAAGGAGGGGCCTGGCCCTCCGGATCTCGCCTGCTCCTTGTGCGCCGCGATCGGCTCTACGCATGCAGCCAGGGCTCCCGGTCCTGGCGCCTTCGGTCTGGAAGGAATCCTCGACTATATGCAATTTTAGCCCCCGACTGGCCAGCGCACCAGCACACGAACGACGGCCCTTTTTGCCCAGAAGGAGGGGCCTGACGCTCCGGCTCTCGCCTGCGATTTGTGCGCCGCGATCGGCTCTATGCGCGCAGCTGGGACTCCTGGTCCTGGCGCATTCGGTCTGGAAGGAATCCTCAACCGTATGCAATTTTAGCCCCCGACTGGCAGGCGCGCCGTCCAGCCAACGACTTCCCTTTTTGCTCAGAAGGAGGGGCCTGACCCTCCGGCTCTCGCCTGCCCCTTGTGCGCTGCGATCGGTTCTACGCGCGCAGCTGGGACTCCCGGTCCTGGCGCCTTCGTTCGGGAAGGAATCCTCGACTGTATGCTATTTTAGCCCCCGGCCGGCCGGCGCACCCGCCCACGAACGACGGCCCTTTTTGCCCAGAAGGAGGGGCCTGACTCTCCGGCTCTCGCCTGATCTTTGTGCGCCGCGATTGGCTCTACGCGCACAGCCGGGGCTCCCGGTCCTGGCGCCTTCGGTCTGGAAGGAATCCTCGACCGTATGCAATTTTAGCCCCCGACTGGCAGGCGCGCCGGCCAGCGAATGACGGCCCTTTTTGCCCAGAAGGAAGGGCCTGACCCTCCGGCTCTCGCCTGCATTTTGTGCCCCGAGATCGGCTCTACGCGTGCAGCCTGGGCTCCTGGTCCTGGCGCCTTCGGTCTGGCAGGAATCCTCGACCATATGCAATTTTAGCCCCCGGTCGGCCGGCTCACAGGCCCAAGAACGACGGCCCTTTTTGCCCAGAACGAGGGCCCTGACCCTCCGGCCCTCACCTGCTATTTGTGCGCCGCGATCGGCTCTACTCGCGCAGCCGGGGCTCCCGGTCCTGGCGC
>NW_020903492.1:0-468 GCF_003984885.1 Neopelma chrysocephalum | reverse complement strand
GGAGACAAGGAGAGCCAGGGGAATTCAGGGCCTGCAGGGAGGGGGGGGGGGACGAGGAGGGGAGCCAAAGAAGGTGAAGTGGGGGGAATTGGGGAGCCCAGAGGATGGGGTGTGGAAGGGATGGGACTGTGGGAGATGCAGGTGAGGAAGAAGGGATTCCAGTGGAGGGGACATGAGGAATGAAGAAGGGCAGGGATGAGGGCAGGAGAAATGGGGAAGGGGAGAAAAGTGGAAAGGAATTGGGAGGGGCTTTTGGTCTGGGGGGTCAACGAAGGGGATTTCTGGACACGAGTGTCATGGGCAATGGAAAAGGGAAAGGATTACAGGAGAAAGAAGGGAAGAAATGATGTGGGAATGATGCCCTGTGTGTGTAGTGGGGTGGACTGGGGTGTGTGGGAAAAGAGTGGGGGTCCTGAGGAAGGGGCCTCCCCGGTGCACACTGGGGTGGACTGGGGAGCACTGGGATGC
>NW_020903491.1:0-513 GCF_003984885.1 Neopelma chrysocephalum | reverse complement strand
GGAATTGACTCAGGAAATGGTGGGAAATAACAAAATTGCCTCAGAAAATGGCGGGAAATAATGAAATCGCCTCAGAAAAAGGGCGGGAAATGAGGGTATTGTCTCAGGAAATGGTGGAATATGAGGGGATCCCCTCAGAAAATGGCGGGAAACAATGAAATGGCCTCAGAAAAAGGCAGGAAATTAACAAAATTGCCTCAGAAAATGGCGGGAAATGAGGGGATTGCCTCAGAAAAATGGTGTGAAATAAAATAATTAGTTCAAGAAATGACTTGAAATAAAGGGAATGATTTCAGAAATGGGCGGGAAATGACGGAATCACCTCAAAAACGGTTGGAAATGAGGGAACAACCCAAAAAATGGCGTGAAACGAGGAAATTGCCTCAAAAATGACTGGAAATTACGGAACAACCCTAAAATTGGCGGGAGATGGGGGAACAGCCCTAAAAATGGCAGGAAATGAGAAAATCACCTCAAAAATGGCAGGAAATTAGGGAACAACTCTAAAAATGG
>NW_020903490.1:0-367 GCF_003984885.1 Neopelma chrysocephalum | reverse complement strand
ACAGGATGGGAAAGGTAGAAAAAGTAGCAAATAGCAAATAAAGTAACTATAGCCATGAGAAAGAGGCAGCATTTGCGCAAATATAACTTAGGTAATTAGGAGCCAATGATGAGCTTGTATTTGGAATATTAATGAGCCTAATTATTAACCTTTATAAGCATGGAGCTTACAGCAATAAAGTTGGATTAGTCATGATCAATACTGTGGTCGTGTGAGTACTTTTCCCGTCGTCCGCAACAAATGGTGACCTCCGACGTGATAATTTAAAGAAACGGGGGAATCCACGGTTGGGATGGCATAGTGTCGGAGCCTTAGCAGCAAGGCTGGTCAAAAAGTCAAATTGAGGAGTGACTTGGACCTGGAACTG
>NW_020903489.1:0-746 GCF_003984885.1 Neopelma chrysocephalum | reverse complement strand
TGGTCCTGACCCCCCATTTCTCCTGGGTCCCCCCTGTGTCCCCCCCCCCGCACCTCACTCTGGCCTCTGAAGACCCCCACCCTGGCCCCCTACACCACTTCTTCTCCCCCACTGCCCTTATTCTGACCCCCCATTTCCCCTGGGTCCCCCCTCTGCACCCCCTTTTATCTCTCTGCACCTCTGCTGACCCCACTGTGGCCCCCCACACTCCTTCCCTCCCTGTCCTTATTCTGACCCCCACATTTCTCCCGGCTGCCCCCTCTCTGGCCTCTGCTGACCCCACCCTGGCACCCTACACCCCTTCTTTCCCCCCCTCCCCAAGTTCTGACATCCCATTTCTCCTGGCTGCCCCCTCTCTGGCCTCTGCTGACCCCACCTGGCACCCCTTCTTCCCCCCCCAAGTTCTGACACCCCATTTCTCCTGGCTGCCCCCTCTTTGGCCTCTGCTGACCCCACCCTGACACCCCTTCTTCCCGCCCCCAAGTTCTGACACCCCATTTCTCCTGGCTGCCCCCTCTGCCCTCTGCAAACCCCACCCTGGCACCCCACAGCCCCCTCTGCCCTGGTCCTGACTCCCTATTTCTCCTGAGTTCCCCCTGTGTACCCCCCTGCACCTCACTCTGGCCTCTGAAGACCCCCACCCTGGCCCCCTCCACCATTTCTTCTCCCCCACTGCCCTTATTCTGACCCCCCATTTCCCCTGGTTCCCCCCTCTGCACCCCCTTTTATCTCTCTGCACCTCTGCT
>NW_020903488.1:0-927 GCF_003984885.1 Neopelma chrysocephalum | reverse complement strand
CCTGAAAATTGGGAAGCCCAAAACCCCCCCCAAAATCCCCCCAAAATCCACCCCAAACCCCCAAAATCCACCCCATGGGGACACCAAATTCCCCCCCCTGGGGGGGCGTCAGGGGGTCCCCCCAAATTTTGGGGAACCCCCCGAAACCCCCCCAAAAACCCCCAAATCCCCCCGAAAATGGGGAACCCCAAAAACTCCCCAAAACCCCTCAAAAAACACCCCAAAACCCCCAAAATCCACCCCAAAATTCACCCCATGGGGACACCAAATTCCCCCCCCTGGGGGGGTGTCAGGGGGTCCCCCCAAATTTTGGGGAACCCCCTGAAACCCCCCAAAAACCCCCAAATCCTCCCGAAAATTGGGAAGCCCAAAACCCCCCCCCAAAATCCCCTAAATCCACCCCAAAACCCCCAAAATCCACCCCAAATCGACCCCATGGGGACACCAAATTCCCCCCCCTGGGGGGGTGTCAGGGGGTCCCCCCAAATTTTGGGGATCACCCCAAAACCCCCCCAAAAACCCCCAAATCCCCCTGAAAATTGGGAAGCCCAAAACCCCCCCCAAAATCCCCCCAAAATCCACCCCAAACCCCCAAAATCCACCCCATGGGGACACCAAATTCCCCCCCCTGGGGGGGTGTCAGGGGGTCCCCCCAAATTTTGGGGAACCCCCTGAAACCCCCCAAAAACCCCCAAATCCTCCCGAAAATGGGGAAGCCCAAAAACCCCCCCAAAATCCCCTAAATCCACCCCAAAACCCACAAAATCCACCCCAAATCGACCCCATGGGGACACCAAATTCCCCCCCCTGGGGGGGTGTCAGGGGGTCCCCCCAAATTTTGGGGATCACCCCAAAACCCCCCCAAAAACCCCCAAATCCCCCTGAAAATTGGGAAGCCCAAAACCCCCCCCAAAATCCCCCCAAAAT
>NW_020903487.1:0-528 GCF_003984885.1 Neopelma chrysocephalum | reverse complement strand
CTTTGCATCCTGACCCTCTTGCATCCCAAGGCTCTGTGTAAATCATTTCCTTTCATCAGAAAATATATTTTTCGTGACTTCCACTTTAAAATCTTCCTCCTTAGCTAAACTACAAAACAACTCCAATAAGCTGTTCAAGTCTTGAAGACTTGAAAAAAATAAAAGGAAGGGAAATAATTTGTTTTTCAGTGTTTTAATGGGTCCCACAGTGTGTTTGGAGTTGCATCAGCTGTCAGTCCAAGATGGGCCATGTCAGAACTGGTGGGGTTGGGGGGTGAGGAGTAAGGATGATCATACAGGGTCAGTGTGGATCTCCTGAGGAGACATTAAGCATCAAGATCACTTGGAGAACACCTCTATCACCTCTGAACTAAAAAATATCCATCATTGAATTAAAAAAAAAAAAAAGTACAAACTTTGAAGACTTGTTTTGAAATTGCCTTGAAGACAATTAAAGGAAGACAAAGAGATGCTGAGGGACTTCTGCATTTTAATGAGCCCCACGGTGTGTTTGCAGCCCAGCCCATG
>NW_020903486.1:0-1711 GCF_003984885.1 Neopelma chrysocephalum | reverse complement strand
ACCGTATGCAATTTTAGCCCCCGACTGGCAGGCGCGCTGGCCAGCGAATTACGGCCATTTTTGCCCAGAAGGAGGGACCTGTCCCTCCGGCTCTCACCTGCTATTTGTGCGCCGCGATTGGGTCTACGCGCGCAGCTGGGATTCCCGGTCCTGGAGCCTTCTGTCTGGAAGGAATTCTCGTTTGTATGCAATTTTAGCCCCTGAATGGCAGGCGCGCCTGCCAGCAAACGACGACTCTTTTTGCCCAGAAGGAGAGGCCTCAGCCTCCGGCTCTCGCCTGCTATTTGTGCGCCGCGATCGGCTCTACGCGTGCAGCCGGGACTCCCGGTCCTGGCGCCTTCGATCTGGAAAGAATCCTCGACCATATGTAATTTTAGCCCCCGGCCGGCCAGCGCACCGGCCCACGACCGACGGCCCTTTTTGCCCAGAAGGAGGGGCCTGACCCTCCGACTCTTCCCTGCTATTTGTGCGACGCAATCAGCTCTACGCGCGCAGTTTGGTGCTCCCGGTCCTGGCGCCTTCGGTCTGGAAGGAATCCTCGACCGTATGCAATTTTAGCCCCCGGTCGGCCGGTGCACGAACCTACGAATGACGGCCCTTTTTGCCCAGAAGGAGGGGCCTGACCCTCCGGCTCTCGCCTGCTATTTGTCCGCCGCGATCGGCTCTACGCACGCAGCTGGGGCTCCCGATCCTGGCGCCTTCAATCTGGAAGGAATCCTCGACCGCATGCAATTTTAGCCCCCGGCGGGCCAGCGCACCTGCCCACGAACGACGGCCCTTTTTTCCCAGAAGGAGGGGCCTGACCCTCTGGCTCTCGCCTCCTATTTGTGCGCCGCAATCGGCTCTACGCGCGCAGTTGGGGCTCTTGGTCCTGGCACCTTCGGTCGGGAAGGAATCCTCGACCGTATGCAATTTTAGCCCCCGACTGGCAGGCGAGCATGCCAGGGATCAATGGCCCTTTTTGCCCAGAAGGAGGGGCCTGACCCTCCGACTCACGCCTGCTATTTGTGCGCCGCGATCGGTTCTATGTGCGCAGTCGGGGCTCCCGGTCCTGGCACCTTCGGTCTGGAAGGAACCCTCGACCGTATGCAATTTTAGCCCCGGGCGGCCGGCACACCGGCACAAGATCGACGGCCTTTTTGCCCAGAAGGAGAGGCCTGACCCTCCAGCTCTCGCCTTCTATTTGTGCGACGCGATCGGCTCTACGCGCGCAGCTGGGGCTCCCGGTCCTGGCGCCTTCGGTCTGGAAGGAATTCTCGACCGCATGCAATTTTAGCCCCCGACTGGCAGGCGCGCCGGCCCACGAACGACGGCCCTTCTTGCCCAGAAGGAGGGGCCTGACCCTCCGGCTCTCGCCTGCTATTTGTGCGCCGCGATCGGCTCTACGCGCGCAGCCGGGGCTCCTGGTCCTTGCGCCTTTTGTCTGGAAGGAATCCTCGACCGTATGCAATTTTAGCCCCCGGCCAGCCGGCGCACCGGCACATGAACGACGGCCCTTTTTGCCCAGAAGGAGGGACCTGACCCTCCGGCTCTCGCCTGCTATTTGTGCGCCACGATCGGCTCTACGCGCGCAGCCGAGGCTCCCGGTCCTGGCGCCTTCGGTGTGGAAGGAATCCTCGACCGTATGCAATTTTAGCCCCCGGCCTACAAACGCGCCGGCACATGAACGACGGCCCTTTTTGTCCAGAAGGAGGGGCCTGACCCTCCGGCT
>NW_020903485.1:0-1911 GCF_003984885.1 Neopelma chrysocephalum | reverse complement strand
TCGGTCTGGAAGGAATCCTCGACCGTATGCAATTTTAGCCCCTGGTCGGCCGACTCACCGGCCCACGAACGACGGCCCTTTTTTCCCAGAAGGAGGGGCCTGACCCTCCGGCTCTCACCTGCCCCTTGTGCGCCGCGATCGGCTCTACGTGCGCAGCCGGGACTCCCGGTCCTGGCGCCTTTGGTCTGGAAGGAATCCTCGACCGTATGCAATTTTAGCCCCCGACTGGCAGGCGCGCCGGCCAGCGAATTACGGCCCTTTTTGCCCAGAATTAGGGACCTGTCCCTCCGGCCCTCGCCTGCTATTTGTGCGCCGCGATCGGCTCTACGCGCGCAGCTGGGGTTCCCGGTCCTGGAGCCTTCTGTCTGGAAGGAATACTCGTTTGTATGCAATTTTAGCCCCCGACTTGCAGGCGCGCCGGCCAGCCAACAACGGCCCTTTTTGCCCAGAAGGAGGGGCCTGACCCACCGACTCTTCCCTGCTATTTGTGCGACGCAATCGGCTCCACGCGCGCAGTTTGAGGCTCCCGGTCCTGGAGCCTTCGGTCTGGAAGGAATCATCGACCGTATGCAATTTTAGCCCCCGGTCGGCCGGCACACGGGCCCAAAAACGACGGCCCTTTTTGCCCAGAAGGGGAGGCCTGACCCTCTGGCTCTCGCCTGCAATTTTTGCGCCGCGATCAGCTCTACGCGCGCAGCCGGGGCTCCCGATCCTGGCGCCTTCGGTCTGGAAGGAATCCTCGACCGTATGCAATTTTAGCCCCCGGCGGGCCAGCGCACCTGCCCACGAACGACGGCCCTTTTTGCCCAGAAGGAGGGGCCTGACCCTCTGGCTCTCGCCTGCTATTTGTGCGCCGCAATCGGCTGTACGCGCGCAGTTGGGACTCTTGGTCCTGGCACCTTCGGTCTGGAAGGAATCCTCGACCGTATGCAATTTTAGCCCCCGACTGGCAGGCGCGCATGCCACCGATCAATGGCCCTTTTTGCCCAGAAGGAGAGGCCTGACCCTCCGGCTCTCGCCTGCAATTTGTGTGCCGCGATCGGCTCTACGCGCGCAGCCGGCGCTCCCGTTCCTGGCGCCTTCGGTCTGGAAGGAATCCTCGACCGTATGCAATTTTACCCCCTGGGCGGCCGACGCACCGGCACACGACCGATGGCCTTTTTTACCCAGAAGGAGGCGCCTGACCCTCTGGCTTTAGCATGCTATTTTTGCGCCGCGATCGGCTCTACGCGCGCAGCAGGGACTCCCGGTCCTGGCGCCTTCGGTCTGGAACGAAACCTAAACCGTATGCAATTTTAGCCACCGACCGGCCGGCGTACCGGCCAACGAACGAAGGCCCTTTTTGCCCAGAAGGAGGGGCCTGACTCTCCGGCTCTCGCCTGCTACTTGTGCGCCGCGATAGGCTCTACGCGCGCAGCCGGGGCTCCCGGTCGTGGCGTCTTCGGTCTGGAAGGAATCCTCGACCGTATGCAATTTTAGCCCCCGGTTGTCAGATGCACCGGCACATGAACAACGGCCCTTTTTGCCCAGAAGGAGGGGCCTGACCCTCCGGCTCTCACCTTCTATTTGTGTGCCGCGATCGGCTCTGCGCGCGCAGCCGGGGCTCCCGGTCCTAACGCCTTCGATCTGGAACGAAACCTCGACCGTATGCAATTTTAGCCCCAGGCCATCCAGCGCACCGGCCCACAAACGACGGCCCTTTTTGCCCAGAAGGAGGGGCATGACCCTCTGGCTCTCCTCTGCTATTTCTGCGCCGCGATTGGCTCTACGCGCGCAGCTGGGGCTCCCGGTCTTGGCGCCTTCGGTCTGGAAGGAATCCTCGACCGTACGCAATTTTAGCCCCCCGCCGGGAGATGCACCGGCACACGAACGACGGCCCTTTTTGCCCAGAAGGAGGGGCCTGACCCTCCG
>NW_020903484.1:0-534 GCF_003984885.1 Neopelma chrysocephalum | reverse complement strand
AGCTGGGGGATGTGGGGAGGGGAAGGGGCTGGAGGGGCGGGGGACCCAGTGGGTGGGTGGCTAAGCTCTCCATGTACCGGTGGCTTCTATTGCCAATAGAAGCGGGCAATAAAAGCAGCTGTGTGCAGGTGATGGTGTGGTAACATCGAGGACACCGCGGGGACCGGCCCTGCCCTGGGGTGGGTGTGGGCGGGGTAGGGCCCTGCGGGGGCTGGGCTCAGCTGGGGGGGGGGGGGGCCGAGGCGTGGCGGGGCTGGGTCTGTCCTGCAGCCCCACGCGTGTCTACCCAAGGCATCCATTCACTCGCATCCCCACAACAGGCGCGGGGCGGGTGTCGGGGGTGTCGCCGCCCCGCGCGCGCCCCTTCCCCGCGCCCCCCCCGCCTGTCCCCCGCGCCCCGGGGGTCCCGGGGCCCCCCCCGGCCCCCCCCGGCGGCCGAACCGCCCCCTCCCATTGGCGGCGGCCGGGCGCGCGCCCGCCCCCCGCCGTGACGTCAGCGCTGTCCGGCGGCGCCGCGCCGGGAGGAGTCGCCGC
>NW_020903483.1:0-1190 GCF_003984885.1 Neopelma chrysocephalum | reverse complement strand
CCGCTGCCCGTGTACTCGTGGGGACGGGGACAGTGTCAGCCTGCCCTTGGGGACACCATGGGGACACCATGGGGACAGGGACACCCCTCATGGGGACAGGGACACCCTGGGGACAGGGACACCCCTCATGGGGACAGGGACAGGGCCACCCCATGGGGACACCCCTATGGGGACAGCGTCACGTTCAGGTTCCACCCACTGCCCGTGTACTCCTGGGGACGGGGACAGGGTCACCCACACCATGGGGACACCCTGGGGACAGGGACACCCCTCTGGGGACAGGGACACCCCCCATGGGGACAGCATCACGTTCAGGTTCCACCCGCTGCCAGTGTACTCCTGGGGGATGGGGACAGGGACACTGTCACCCACCCCATGGGGACAGGGACACCCCTCTGGAGACAGGGACACCCTGGGGACAGGGACACCACCCCATGGGGACAGGGACATCCCCAGGGACAGTGTCACGTTCAGGTTCCACCTGCTGCCCGCGTACTCCTGGGGACGGGGACAGGGACAATGTCACCCCTCATGGGGACAGGGACACCCCCTCATGGGGACACCCCTGAACACCTGGGGACACCCCTGCAGATGACATCACACCCCCCACAGGGACAGGGACACCCCCAGGGACAGTGTCACAGGGACAGGGACACTGTCACCCCACGGGGACACCCCCAGGGACAGCAGCACGTTCAGGTCCCACCCACTGCCCGTGGGGACACAGGGGACAGGGGGTCACACCCACGGGGACAGGGACACCCCCACACATGGTGTCACCCCTCTGTGGGGACACCCCTAGGTGCCACCTCCTCCTCATGGGACAGGGGCTGGGGGGTTCTGGAGGGGTTTGGGGGGTCTTAGGGGGGGTCCCACCTCCTCCTCGGGGGACAGGGGCCCTGGGGGGGTTTTGGGTGTCCCAAGGGGGGTGTTCCCACCTCCTCCTCGGGGGACAGGGGTTCTGGGGGGGGCCTGGGGGCCCTGAGCCCCCCCTGAAGCCCCCCTTGGTGCCCCCCCGGGCGCAGATGGTGCCCACGGAGCTGGTGGAGAAGGAGTTCTGGCGGCTGGTGAGCAGCATCGAGGAGGACGTGACGGTGGAGTACGGGGCCGACATCCACTCCAAGGAGTTCGGGTCTGGATTCCCCGTCAGGGACGGCAAACGGCGCCTGTCCCCCGAGGAGGAGGTGGGA
>NW_020903482.1:0-303 GCF_003984885.1 Neopelma chrysocephalum | reverse complement strand
CCACATCCAGTCTGTCCTTAAACACCTCCAGGGATGGAGAATCCACCCCCTCCCTGGGCAGCCCATTCCAATGGCTGAGCACTCTCCATGGAAAACATTCCTTCCTGATATCCAACCTAAACCTCCCCTGGCACAGCTGAAGACCCCGAGCCCTCTTGTCTTGCTGAGAGTTGCCTGGGAAAAGAGACCAACCCCCCCCGGCTCCCCCCTCCTGTCAGGGAGTTGCAGAGAGTGAGGAGGTCTCCCCTGAGCCTCTTCCTCTCCAGGCTGAGCCCCCCCAGCTCCCTCAGCCTCTCCTCACAG
>NW_020903481.1:0-559 GCF_003984885.1 Neopelma chrysocephalum | reverse complement strand
CCCTCTTGCTGACCCTCAAAACCGTCTGGGACTCCCTAAATGCCCCTAGAAACCCCTAATACGCCTTCAAGGACCCCTCCCCAAAGCCCCTCAGGACCTCCCAATTCCCTCGGAGACTCCAAAACTCCCTCAGGGATTCCCAAACCCCTTCAAGGACCTTCAGCCTCCTCCCTAAGTCCCCTCACGACACCAAACTCCCTCAGAGACCCCCAAAACCTCCTCAGGGACCCCTAAAAGCCTCTAAGGGACCCCAAAGCCACAGAACAGCATAAGAGCTTTCTGTAAAGGAAGGGAGCAAAGCATCTGAGAAGGAGGAGTCCAAGGAAAAACTGAAGCAAAGCAATCAAATCATCCTGGCCCTGGCAGTTTTTCCTTCACCTTTTCCTCACTTTTCCTTTTTTAGGGTTCTTTCTTTGGTTGGGTGGTTTTGAATTTTTTTTTTCCGAGGGACTCTCAGAAACCGATCCAACATCCGGGTTCCTGGGAGGCTCCGGGCCCCGCAGCCCCCGAGAGGGTTCCAAGGCCCTGCGCTCTGACCCTCGGGAACCCCCGAACCCCC
>NW_020903480.1:0-1894 GCF_003984885.1 Neopelma chrysocephalum | reverse complement strand
CTGGGAGGCACTGGGGGACACTGGAGGGCACTGGGGGGCACTGGGGGGACACTGGGAGGCACTGGGGAAGCACTGGGGACACTGGGGGGCACTGGGGAAGCACTGGGGGACACTTGGGGGCACTGGGGGGCACTGTGGGGCACTGGGGGGCACTGGCGGACACTGGGAGGGCATTGGGGGGCACTGGGGGGACACTGGGAGGAACTGGGGTGCACTGGGGGGACACTGGGAGGAACTGGGGGGCACTGGGGGGCACTGGGGGAGCACTGGGAGGCACTGGGAGTGGGGAGGAGGGCACCACAGCGGGCAGTGGGGGGCACCATGGAGGTTGATGGGTGACACTGGTGACATCAGGTTGGTGGGTGGGTGACACTGGGGACACCAGGATGATTGGTGGGTGACACCGGTGACACTGCAGCGGTTGGTGGGTGGGTGACACTGGGGACACCAGGGTGGTGAGTGGGTGGCACTGGTGACACTGGGTTGGTGGGTAGGTGACACTGGTGCCACTGGGTTGGTTGGTGGGTGACACCAGGTTGGTGGGTGGGTGGCACTGGTGACACTGGAGAGTCTTGGGGTGACACTGGTGACCCTGAGCTGTATGTGGGTGACACAGGGTGCCCGTGAGTGACACTGGTGACACTGAAGTGTCTGTGGGTGACACTGGTGACACCGTGCTGTCTGTGGGTGACACTGGAGTGTTTGTGGGTGACACTGGTGACCCTGGGCTGTACGTGGGTGACACTGGTGACACAGACTGCCCGTGGGTGACACAGGTGACACTGGAGTGTCTGTGGGTGACACTGGTGACCCCGTGCTGCCCGAGGGTGACCCCGGTGCCCATGGGTGACACTGGTGACACTGTACTGTATGTGGGTGACACAGAGTGCCTGTGGGTGACACTGGTGACACTGGGCTGCCTGTGGGTGACACTGGTGACACTGGAGTGTCTGTGGGTGACACTGGTGACACTGTGTTGTATGTGGGTCACACAGAGTGTCTGTGGATGACACTGGTGACACTGGAGTGTCTGTGGGTGATGCCGGTGCCCATGGGTGACCCCGGTGACCCTGTGCTGCCCGTGGGTGACCCCGGTGCCCGTGGGTGACACTGGTGACACTGGAGTGTCAGTGGGTGACCCCGGTGACCCTGTGCTGCCCGTGGATGACCCCGGTGCCTGTGGGTGACACTGGTGACACTAGGGTGGTCAGTGGGTGACACTGGTGACACAGAGTGCCTGTGGGTGACAGTGGTGACACTGGAGTGTCTGTGGGTGACACTGGTGCCACCATGCTGCCCGTGAGTGTCCCTGGTGCCCGTGGGTGACCCCAGTGACCCCATGCCACCCGAGGGTGACCCTGGTGCCCATGGGTGACCCCGGTGACCCCGTGCTGCCCATGGGTGTCCCTGGTGCCCGTGGGTGACCCCGGTGACCCTGTGCCACCCTGGGGTGACCCGTCTGTCCCCTCTGTCCCCAGCTGTCCATCCACGAGCGCGAGGACGACCCTCAGGGGCACCTGCTGGTGATGAAAGGGGCCCCCGAGCGCATCCTGGAGCGCTGCTCCCGCATCCTCCTGCAGGGCCAGGAGCAGCCCCTGGACCAGGAGATGAGAGAGGCCTTCCAGAACGCCTACCTCGAGTTGGGGGGGCTCGGGGAGAGGGTCCTGGGTACGCCTGGGGGGGTCCTGGGGGGATATGAGGGGTCCTGGGGGGGTCCTGGGTACGTCTGGGGGGTCCTGAGGGGGTCCTGGGTATGTCTAGGAGGGTTCTGGGGAGATATGAGGGGTCTTGGGTTTGTCTGTGAGGGTCCTGGGTACTTCTGGGAGGGTCCTGGGGAATTCTGGGTATGTCTGAGGGGGTCCTGGGGGGATTTGAGGGGTCCTGGGGGGGGGGG
>NW_020903479.1:0-354 GCF_003984885.1 Neopelma chrysocephalum | reverse complement strand
AATTACCCAGTTAATTTCTCAGGTGTTCAACCAGAAACTCAGCTTTTATGTTTTTATACTCAACGTCACATCAAACGGGCTGGTGGGATTTTTGACTCTTACACCCTGTGCAGCAAGGAATGGTTTTCCAAGACAACTTCCACTGCTCAGAGGTGTGACACAAAGATCTCAGCTTCCCATGACCTGGCTGCTGCTAGCAATATTCTCACAGCATCAAAGTACTACAACCAAGTAGACAACAAATACAACTATCACTTGCATTTCTTGGTCCTTTTCAACTTCTGATGCCTCTGGCTCCTCATCACCCTCAAAAAACCAATTAAACAATTGTTCTTTCTCCAAACATCCCTCTCA
>NW_020903478.1:0-615 GCF_003984885.1 Neopelma chrysocephalum | reverse complement strand
GCAATTCCCAACCCCCAGCTCAGAAATGACCTCCTGGAGCTGGGAAAGGCACGGAGAGGAACAGCAAGGTGGGAAGAAATGGAATGTGAGGAATCATGGAATGGTTTGGGTGGGAAGGGACCTGAAAGATTCACCCAGTCCCACCCCCTGCCATGGGCAGGGACACCTTCCACTAGCCCAGGTTGCTCCAAGCCCTGTCCAACCTGGCCTTGGACACTTCCAGGGATCCAGGGGCAGCCACAGCTTCTCTGGGCAACCTGTACCAGGGCCTCCCCACCCTCCTAGGGAACAATTTCTGCCTAATATTCAACCTAACCCTACTCTCTGGCAGTTTGAAACCATTCCCCTTGTCCTGTCACTCCAGGTCCTTGTCAATAGTTTCTCTCCATCTTCCTTGTAGCTCCTTCAGGCACTGCAAGGCCACAGTCAGGTCACCCCAAAGCTTCTCCTCTCCAGGCTGAACAATCCCAGGTCTCCAGCCTTTCCTCCCAGCAGAGCTGCTCCAGCCCTCTGATCACCTTGGGGCCTCCTCTGGACTCTTCCAACAGGGATAGAAACAAACCTCCAAACAGGTCACTGCAGGTCACTGACCCACCATTCTGAGGAGTGGGAGGA
>NW_020903477.1:0-1506 GCF_003984885.1 Neopelma chrysocephalum | reverse complement strand
GGCCCAGGGACAGAGCAGCCTGTCCCCAGGGGGGGCTGCAGAAAGAGCTTTCTCTGTGTCAGGGATTCCTCTCTGCAGGCCCAGAAATGCTGCCTTGCTCTTCTCCAGGGACATCCCTTTGCCCAGGTCAGTGTGTCCAGGCTGCCTTGGCCAGTTGCAGATCCCAGCCTGGGATCCCTGCAGGGCCCTGAGCTGGAGGTGCTGCTCTGCACAGGGAGGGGCTGTGGCACCCTGGGCTGACCCTGCACTGGCCATGCTGGTCAGGGTGGGGAGCAGAGCCAGCAGGATGGGGATCACTCCTCTCCACCCTCTGCCATAGTCCTGGAAGGCTCAGTAGCCAAGAACAAGGCTGGGCAGGACCATGGGCTGTTTCCAATGGCACAAAGGGCAGGGCAGGGCTCCACTGCATCCAGCCTGTGGGCTGGAGAGTTCTTCAGGACACCCTCCTGGAAAGCCCACCCCTGGCTGCTGAAAACCACTCTGAAGGCATTGGGTGGGGTAACTTTCAAGAATTGGGATTAGCACCTAGCAAAGGCTACATGGCCAGTCAACACCAGAGGCTCCATCAATCGAGCCGGCCCTTCCCAATCAGAATTTCTTCACATTGTGGATGGAGACAAAGTCCCAGTAACTCACTTGAGAGGTATGTTAGGTAAAGCAGTTTGGATTAACCTTGCCTCGAGCCAAGGCAAACCCATTCATGGGATTGTCTTTGCTCAGGGACCAGGATATACTTGGTGGATAATGAGAGAAGATGGAGAGACCCAGTGTGTGCGTCAAGGAGATTTAACTTTGGGGAAAATTAATTCAAATTCTGAGTTGTATGTTACAGGAAATAAGTCACCAGATGAGGAAGACCCAAACTAAGCTGATGCTGGTGTTCAACAATAAGATAGCCTTAGAAGACAAGACCTGTATAAGCGCAGGATATAGACGAATATGGGATATGGGTGTGACGTAAAATGGTATGGAAAAAGGGGTGGAGATTGTAGTGGGTTTGTTTACCTAAATAACATTTCCTTTTCCTGGGAGAGAACCTAGGGTAAGTCAGCTGATTTATTTTGACCAAACAGATATTCCATACCCTGTTACGTCAGCTCAGATATAAGAGAGCGAGGAGGAAGCAGCTTGCTCTCTCTCTTCGGGATAGCTGCCCTGTAGACAGCTGCTTCCCCTCGCTTCTCGTGGGGAAGTAGAATTTTACTGTTAGTTTTTCTTTCCCTGTGTGTGTAGTGCTTTTAGTCTTATTTTCCTTCTCAGTGTATATGTAAACTGCCTTTCCTTAGTAAACCTGGTTTTTTATATTTTATTTTTTTTCTTCTCTCTTCCCTTCGGATAGGATAACAAACTGGCCCAAAGCACATGGGTGGGGCTGCACTGTGCTGCTGTGGGGTGTTGGTTCTTTGGTCGCCAGGGGCTATTCCAGAATGGAGACGATAGTCCATGACATCACAAAGGCGCCCATGGCACACGGGTGGGGCTTCACTTTGGGGTTGTAGGACGTTG
>NW_020903476.1:0-3125 GCF_003984885.1 Neopelma chrysocephalum | reverse complement strand
CCCCAGTCCACCCCAGTGACTCCCAGTCCATCCCAGTGCCTCCCAGTGCCTCCCAGTCCTCCCCAGTCCATCCCCCTCCATCCCAGTGCCTCCCAGTGACTCCCAGTCCACCCCAGTGACTCCCAGTCCATCTCAGTCCATCCCAGTCCATCCCAGTCCACCCCAGTGCTCCCAGTGCCTCCCAGTGACTCCCAGTCCACCCCAGCGTCTCCCAGTCCATCCCAGTGCTCCCAGTGACTCCCAGTCCATCCCAGTCCCTCCCAGTGCATTTCAGTGACTCCCAGTGACTCCCAGTCCACCCCAGTGCCTCCCAGTGCCTCCCAGTGACTCCCAGTCCATCCCAGGGCCTCCCAGTGCTCCCAGTGACTCCCAGTGCTCCCAGTGACTCCCAGTCCATCCCAGTGCCTCCCAGTAACTCCCAGTGACTCCCAGTGCTCGCAGTCCATCCCAGTCCATCCTAGTGCCTCCCAGTGACTCCCAGTCCACCTCAGTGCCTCCCAGTCGATCCCAGTCCATCCCAGTCCATCCCAGTCCTTTCCAGTCCCTCCCAGTATAACCCAGTAACCCTCAACCACCCTCCCAGTGCCTTCCCCATCCCCTCCCAGTCCCTCCCAGTATAACCCCGGGCCAGGTAAGAGACAGAGGTGAGGGGGTGTGGCCTGACCCTGCATGGGCGTGACCAGGCTGCCTCCTCACCCTATCGCTGCTGCTGTCGGCGCTGGACCCCGTTGGCCACTGCCCACGAGGCCCGGAGGCACCTGGAGAGCCTGAAGGTGGCCGTGGCTTGGGGGGTGGGTGTGGGTCCGTAGGCCACGCCCCTCCCTTACTTAGCCACGCCCCCCCCGGAGGCCGACCCGCTGCGATTGGGCTTCGCAGCCGACGCGGCCTCGCGATTGGAGGCGGCGCTGGGGGTGCTGGGATTGGGGGCGGGGCCGGGGCCGGTGTGGTTCCGCCTCCCCGAGAAGGTAAGGGGTACTGGTCTGTACTGGTTTATACTGGGAGGGGGTGCCGGATCCACTGGGAGTGATTTTGGGGCTTACTGGTTTCTACTGGTTTATACTGGTTTATACTGGAGGGGGTGCCAGACCCACTGGGAGTGATTTTTGGGCTTACTGGTTTCTACTGGTTTATACTGGGAGGGGTTGCAGGACGCACTGGGAGTGATTTTTGGGGCTTACTGGTTTCTACTGGTTTCTACTGGGAGGGGGCGCGGGATGCACTGGGAGCGATTTGGGGCTTACTGGTTTATATTGGTTTATACTGGTTTCTACTGGGAAGGGGTGCAGGATGCACTGGGAGTGATTATTGGGCTTACTGGTTTATACTGGTTTATACTGGTTTATACTGGAGGGGGTGCGGGACGCACTGGGAGTGATTTTTGGGCTTACCGGTTTATACTGGTTTCTACTGGGAGGAGTTGCAGGACCCACTGGGAGTGATTTTGGGGCTTACTGGTTTATACTGGTTTCTACTGGTTTCTACTGGGAGGGGGTGCGGGACTCACTGGGAGTAATTTTGCAGCTTACTGGTTTCTACTGGTTTATACTGGGAGGGGCTGCAGGACTCACTGGGAGTGATTTTTAGGGTTACTGGTTTATACTGGTTTATACTGGTTTCTACTGGGAGGGTCTGCGGGACTCACTGGGAGTGATTTTGGGGCTTACTGGTTTATACTGGTTTATACTGGTTTCTACTGGGAGGGGGTTCATACCAGTTTATACTGGGAGAGGGGGTTCATACTGGTTTATACTGGGAGGGAGGTTTATACTGGGAGGGGGTTCATACTAGTTTCTACTGGGAAGGGGTTCATACTGGTTTATACTGGGAGGGAGGTTCATACTGGTTTATACTGGGAGGGGATTTCATACTGGTTTCTACTGGGAGGGGGGTTCATACTGGTTTCTACTGGTTCATACTGGTTTCTACTGGTTTCTACTGGTTCATACTGGTTTCCGCTCGGCCCCGCCCCCAGGCGATGACGTCACTTCCTCTCCCGGAGCGGATGGTCCTGGTGACCCACCTGGATCTTTCCGGAAACCTCCTGAGGACCCTCCCCCCAAATTTGGGGGCCCTGCGGCGCCTCCAGGTGAGACCCCTCCAAAAATCCACCCCAAATTCGCCCCAAAATCGACGAAATTCACCCCAAAATTCACCCCAAAACCAGTGAAATTCACCCCAAAATCTATCCCAAAATCAGCGAAATTCGCCCCAAAATTCACCCCAAAAATCAGTACAAATCTGCCCCAAAATCGGTAAAATTTATCCCATAATTGATCCTGAAATTCACCCCAAAATTGGCAAAATTCACCCCAAAATTCACCCTGAAGTCGATAAAACCCATCCCAAAATTGACCCCAAAATTTGCCCCAAAATCGGCAAAATTCACCCCAAAATTCACCCCGAAATCGGTAAAATTTATCCCAAAAATTCACCCTGAAATTCACCCCAAAATCGGCAAAATTTGCCCCAAAATTCACCCTGAAGTTAATAAAACTCGTCCCAAAATTGACCCCAAAATTGACCCCAAAATGGGCGAAATTCGCCCCAAAATTCACCCCAAAATCAGTAAAAATCTGCCCCAAAATCAGTAAAATTTATCCTGAAATTCACCCTGAAATTCACCCCAAAATCAGCAAAATTCGCCCCAAAATTCACCCTGAAGTTAATAAAATCCATCCCAAAATTGACCCAAAATTTGCCCCCAAATCAGCAAAATTCGCCCCAAAATTCACCCTGAAGTCAATAAAACCCATCCCAATATTGATCCCGAAATTCGCCCCAAAATCGGCAAAATTCGCCCCAAAATTCACCCCAAACCCACCAAAATTCGCCCCAAAATTCACCCTGAAGTCGATAAAACCGATCCCAAAATTGACCCCAAAATTCGCCCCGAAATCAGCGAAATTTGCCCCAAAATTCACCCCAAAATCAGTAAAAATCTGCCCCAAAATTGGTAAAATTTGTCCCAAAATTGACCCCAAAATTCGCCCCAAAATCGCCAAAATTCACCCTAAAATTCACCCTAAAATTCACCCCAAAATCAATAAAAATCTGCCCCAAAATCAGTAAAATTTATCCCAAAAATTCACCTCGAAATTCACCCCAAAATCAGCAAAATTTGCCCC
>NW_020903475.1:0-1430 GCF_003984885.1 Neopelma chrysocephalum | reverse complement strand
ACCGGGAGCCCCGGCTGCACGCGTAGAGCCGATCGCGGCGCACAAATAGCAGGCGAGAGCCGGAGGGTCAGGCCCCTCCTTCTGGGCAAAAAGGGCCTTCGTTCGTGGACCGGTACGCCGGCCGGCCGGGGGCTAAAATTGCATACGGTCGAGGTTTCCTTCCAGACTGAAGGCGTCAGGACCAGGAGCCCTGGCTGCGCGCGTAGAACAGATCGCGGCGCACAAATTGCAGCCGAGAGCCGGAGGGTCAGGCCTCTCCTTCTGGGCAAAAAGGTCCGTCGTTCGTGTGCCGGCGCGTTGGCCGGCCGGGGGCTAAAATTGCATACGGTCGAGTATTCCTTCCAGACCGTAGGCGCCAGGACCGGGAGCCCCGGCTGCGCGCGTAGAGCCGATCGCGGCGCACCAGGGGCTGGCAAGAGCCGGAGGGTCAGGCCCCTCCTTCTGGGCAAAAAGGGCCGTCGCTCGCGTGCCGGTGCGCCGACTGGCCGGGGCCTAAAATTGCATACGGTCGAGGATTCCTTCCAGACCGAAGGCGCCAGGACCGGGAGCCCCGGCTGCGCGCGTAGAGCCCATCGCGGCGCACAAGGGGCAGGCGAGAGCCGGAGGGTCAGGCCCCTCCTTCTGGGCAAAAAGGGCCGTCGTTCGTGGGCCGGTACGCCGGCTGGCTAGGAGCTAAAATAGCATACGGTCGAGGTTTCTTTCCAGACCGAAGGCGTCAGGACCGGGAGCCCCGCCTGCGTGCGCAGAGCCGATCGCGGCGCACAAGGGGCAGGCGAGAGCCGGAGGGTCAGGCCCCTCCTTCTGGGCAAAAAGGGCCGTCGTTTGTGGGCCCGTGCGCCTGCCGACCGGGGGCTAAAATTGCATACGGTCGAGGTTTCCTTCCAGATTGAAGGCGTCAGGACCAGGAGCCCTGGCTGCGCGCGTAGAACAGATTGCGGCGCACAAATAGCAGGCGAGAGCCGGAGGGTCAGGCCTCTCCTTCTGGGCAAAAAGGTCCGTCGTTCGTGTGCCGGCGCGTTGGCCGGCAGGGGGCTAAAATTGCATACAGTCGAGTATTCCTTCCAGACCGAAGGCGCCAGGACCGGGAGCCCCGGCTGCGCGCGTAGAGCCGATCGCGGCGCACAAATAGCAGGGGAGAGCCGGAGGGTCAGGCCCCTCCTTCTGGGCAAAAAGGGCCGTCGCTCGCGTGCCGGTGCGCCGACTGGCCGGGGCCTAAAATTGCATACGGTCGAGGTTTCGTTCCAGACCGAAGGCGTCAGGACCGGGAGCCCCGGCTGCGCGGGTAGAGCCGATCGCGGCGCACAAATAGCGGGCGAGAGCCGGAGGCTCAGGCCTCCCCTTCTGGGCAAAAAGGGCCGTCGTTCGTGTGCCGGCGCGCTGGCCGGCCGGGGACTAAAATTGCATACGGTCGAGGATTCCTTCCTGACCGA
>NW_020903474.1:0-1059 GCF_003984885.1 Neopelma chrysocephalum | reverse complement strand
AGCAGCCCCGAGCCCCCCTCCCCCTCCTCCTCCCGCCCTCCCCTCTCTGACTCCAGCCCCTCCCCCACCGAGACCACGCCCACCCAGCGCCCGGGGGGCGGGGCCAGTGCTCGCCCCACCCCTCCCACCCTGCCCGGGCTGTCCAGCGAGCGCCCCCTGGCGTTGTTTGAGGTGAGGACACGCCCCCTTTGCTAGCCCCGCCCCTTCATTGCCATTGGCCTGTTAGATCCTCCCGATGCTGTTAGAGGTGAGGCCACACCCCTGTCAGCCCCACCCCTTCAATAGCCCTGCCCCATTAGCCCCGCCCCCTAGACCCTGGCACTGAGGTGAGGCCACGCCCCCTCTCCAAAGCCCTCCCCTCGATAGCCCCGCCCCCCACGATGCTCTTTTGGGCAAGTTTGGCAGGTTTGGGGCAAGGCCACACCCCCTGTCAAAGCCCCGCCCATTAGCCCCGCCCCATAACACCCTGACCCTGCCAGAGGTGCAGCCACGCCCCCTCCCCAAGCCACACCCCTCCACAAAGCCACACCCCTCTCCAAGCCGTACCCCTCCCCAAGCCACACCCCCATCCCCAAGCCACGCCCCCTTAGTGCCCTGGCACTGTTTGTGGTGAGGCCACACCCTTTCCCAAGCCCCGCCTCCTTCATTGGCCCCACCCCTTACCGCTGCAGCATGAGAAGGCCACGCCCCCTCAGCCCCGCCCCTCACTGGCCCCGCCCCTTTAGAACCACGTGCTCCTAATTTTAAGGCCACGCCCCCTCATTAGCATCACTCCTTCATTACCCACGCCCACTCATTAGCTCTACCCTCATGAGCCACGCCCCCTAATTAGCCCCTCCCCTCATGAACCCTGTCCCCGCCCCCAGGAGGAGCTGGCGACGCGGCCGCGGGTCCCGGCGCTGCTGCGCAGGATCGCCCCGTACAGCGCCCTGAGCCCCGAGAGCGACACCGCAACCGTGAGGGGACACGGGGACAGGGGGACAGGGGGGGACAAGGGGGACGGGGGGGACACGGGGCCGGGGGGGGAAAAGGGGGGGACAGGGGGGATGAGGGGGGGGG
>NW_020903473.1:0-479 GCF_003984885.1 Neopelma chrysocephalum | reverse complement strand
CTGCTGGGCTGTGCAGAGGAGCTGCTCACCAGCAGAGCTGTCTCTTTAAAGCTCTTCTTCTTGGTTGCCAGGAGCTCCCTGTGTGCCAGGAGCCCAGCCCAGATCAGCAGCACAGCAACAGCAACAGGCATTTATTGACCCCTGGGGGGGTTTGGCGTTGTTTACATGAGACTCAGTCTCTGAGAGTAAATTCAAAAAACTTCTCAAGAAGTCAAAATGAGTTTGAAATACTGAAGTTTCTTGCTGTGTTAATGGGTCCCACTGAGGGACACCACTGTGAAAGTGTCCCCAGGTTCCAGGTAGAGCAGAAAACTGCAGACAGTGATGACAAGGATGGACAAGCAAGGGAAAGGTGGCTCTAATGCTGAATAAACATTGACTTGTTTCCTTAATCTAACAGACCAAGCCCTGACCCTCAGCCCCTGGGAAGGGACATCCTGTCCCTGCCTCATTCCTCAGGGCTCTTCCTGGGGCACTGG
>NW_020903472.1:0-486 GCF_003984885.1 Neopelma chrysocephalum | reverse complement strand
GCGGACGCGCGTGCCCGCGGGGTGTGTGCGCGGGACGTGTCCCGGCGGCCCCCGCGAGTGATGAATGATTTGCATGGACACGCCCCCTCCATCCCCGAGGCCCCGCCCCGGACCCCGCGCGCGGGGCAGCGCCCCCTGGCGGATTCTCCCGGATGGATTCGGATCCATGGGATCCATCGGAACGGAGGGATCGGGGGCTGTTTGTTCGACGGGCGTTTTGTCGGGCAGTTCGTGCCGGGGATTAGAGAGAAACTCGGGAAGAGAGAAGGAGCATCGGGGGCGGTTGTTTCCCAAGTGATGTCTGTAACCACAGGGAGGAGGGAGAAAGGAAGGAGAAGAGCCGGGTGAAATTCCCAAATCCATTGTCAGCCCCCCAACCGACGTGCAGGGACAGGGAGGAGGCAGAGGGTGGATTTTGGGGGCGAGGGTGGGGATTTACACCCCTCCAGAAGGATCAGGGTGCCTGTTGCAGACAGAAGGGGCACT
>NW_020903471.1:0-1212 GCF_003984885.1 Neopelma chrysocephalum | reverse complement strand
AGCTGACCGGGGGCTAGAATTGCATACGGTCGAGGATTCCTTCCAGACTGAATGCGCCAGGACCGGGACCCCGGCTGCGCACGTAGAGATGATCGAGGCGCACAAATAGCAGGCGAGAGCCGGAGGGTCAGGCCCCTCCTTCTGGGCCAAAAGGGCCGTCGTTTGCTGGCCGGCGCGCCTGGCAGTCGGGGGCTAAAATTGCATACGGTCGAGGATTCCTTCCAGACCGAAGGCGCCAGGACCGGGAGCCCCGGCTGCGCGCGTAGAGACGATCGCGGCGCAAAAGGAGCAGATGAGACCCGGAGGGTTAGGCCCCTCCTTCTGGGCTGAAAGGGCCGTCGTTCTTGGGCCCGTGCGCCGGTCGACCTGGGGCTAAAATTGCATACGGTCAAAGATTCCTTCCAGACCGAAGGCGCCAGGACTGGGAACCCTGGCTGCAGGCGTAGAGCCGATCGCGGCGCTCAAGGGGCAGACGAGAGCCGGAGGGTCAGGCCCCTCCTTCTTGGCAAAAAAGACCGTCGTTGGCTGGCCAGCGCACCTGCCACTCGGGGGATAAAATTGCATACGGTCCAGGATTCCTTCCAGACCGAAGGCGCCAGGACCGGGAGTCCCGGCTGCGCGCGTAGAGCCGATTGCGGCACACAAATAGCAGGCGAGAGCCGGAGGGTCAGGCCCCTCCTTCTGGGCAAAAAGGGCCGTTGTTCGTGGGCCGGTGCGCTGGCTTGGCGTTGGCTAAAATTGCATACGGTCGAGAATTCCTTCCCAAACGAAGGCGCCAGGACCGGGAACCCCGGCTGCGCGCGTAGAGCCGATCGCGGGGCAAAAGGAGCAGATGAGAGCCGGAGGGTCAGGCCCCTCCTTTTGGGCAAAAAGGGCCGTCGTTGGCTGGCCGGCGCGCCTGCCAGTCGGGGGTAACATTGCATACGGTCAAAGATTCTTTCCAGACCGAAGGCGCCAAGACCTGGACCTCGGCTGCGCGCGTAGAACCGATTGCGGCACACAAATCGCAGGCGAGAGTCGTAGGGTCAGGCCCCTCCTTCTGGGCAAAAAGGGCCGTCGTTTTGTGCCAGTGCGCCGGCCGGTCGGAGGCTAAAATTGCATACGGTCGAGGATTCCTTCCAGATGGAAGGGGCAAGCACCGGGACGCCGGGTTCCGCGCGTAGAGCCGATAGCGGCACACAAATAGCAGGCGAGAGCCGGAGGGTCAGGCCC
>NW_020903470.1:0-419 GCF_003984885.1 Neopelma chrysocephalum | reverse complement strand
ATTTCCTCCATAGGTAAATATTCTCCAGGTAAGAACCCTCTGCCTGTTCAGGAAGAACTGAAAGGATCATTTTTCCCACCCAAACACTTCATTTTTCAAGAAGGTTTAGTTGATCCAGTGGTTTTACTGTCTCCAACTCCCAAACTCCTCCTGCCCCAGGCTGCAGTTTAGGGCATTTTGGAAAAAAATGGGTGGGGGAGGAAGAGGAGGAGAAAACAGACCTAGTGGGGAACAACAGAGGAACTTCCCATGGAAAATACTCCCAAAGACACTGAGTTTGGGGAAATAAAGGACTTTTGTGTCCCAAAGAGCAGTTCAAAACTATTGCAGGCCAATATAGTTGTGGCCTTTTTTTTTTGCTGCTGCCCAGGTAAGGGCAATGAGTCCCCAAGTGGCCGTGGGAGTGATTCAAAGGGGCT
>NW_020903469.1:0-627 GCF_003984885.1 Neopelma chrysocephalum | reverse complement strand
AGTTCAAGGTTCTCCACAAATCGTGGAATTGTCAGCAGTTGTTCGCGTCTTCCAAATTTTTGACACAGAACCCATCAACATCGTATCAGATTCGGCTTATGTTGTGGGCATTGTAAAAAGAATTGAAAATTCATATTTAAAAGAGGTGTCTAATGAAAAACTTTCTAACCTGTTGAAAAAATTATTATTTCTAATAGAAACCAGAAAATTTCAATACTACATTGTCCACACAAGGTCTCACACTACTCTGCCAGGTCCTGTGGCTGAGGGAAACCAGATCGCCGATCATCTGGCAGGTATGGCTGTTACCCCCAATTTATTTCAACAAGCGAAAATCTCTCATGAATTTTTCCACCAGAATGCGCGATCGCTAAAGAAACAATTTGGCCTTAAATTAACCCAAGCAAAAGAAATTTTGAAAGCATGCCCTGACTGCCAAAAGATTGCCCCGCTGGTTCCAGAAGGCACAAATCCCAGGGGGCTAACTGCACTAGAGATTTGGCAGTCAGATGTCACTCATATACAAGAATTTGGAAAACTAAAATATGTACATGTATCAATAGATACATTTTCAAAAATTATTGTAGCCACCGCGCATTCTGGTGAAAAAAGCAAAGATGTCAAAAA
>NW_020903468.1:0-783 GCF_003984885.1 Neopelma chrysocephalum | reverse complement strand
GGCCGCCGGGAAGGGTAGCTCGGGCTTTGGGCCCACCTCGCCCACTGCACCCCCCTTGGACGCTCCAGACCCCCCGAGTCGGGGTCTAAACGAGCCCCTCGACCCCCCCGAGCCCCCTGAGCCCTTCCACAGCTCAGTCAGGATCCCAGTGAGCAAAGATTCCTTCCCTCCTCACTCTCAGTGACTCCCGCGAAGGGAATCTCAGATTTTGGGGATCACCGCACCCACTGCAGCCCTTGGACGCTCCAGATCCCCCCGGGTCGGGGTCTCACCGACCCCCCCGAGCCCCTCCGGCCCCCGGGGCACTCACAGCTCGCTCAAGATCTCGGTGAGCAGCTCATCCCGGGATACAGAGATTCCTTCCCTCCCCGCTCCCAGTGACTCCGGGGAAGGGAATCTCAGGTTTCAGGGATCACCCCACCCACTGCACCCCCTTGGACGCTCCAGACTCCCCCGGATCGGGGTATTATCGATCCCCCAGAGCCCCCCCGGCCCCCCGAGGCACTCCGGGGTCTACCGAGATTCCGTCCCTCCCCGCTCCCGGTGACTCCCGGGAAGGGAATCTCGGATTTCGGGCATCACCCCACCCACTGCACCCCCTTGGACGCTCCAGATCCCCCTGGATCGGGGTCTTACCGACCCCCCCCGAGCCCCCCGAGCCCCCTGAGCCCCTCCACAGCTCGCTCAGGATCTCGGTGAGCAGAGATTCCTTCCCTTCCCGCTCCTGGTGACTCCCGGGAAGGGAATCTCGGGTTTCGGGGATCACCGCACCCACTGCAGCCC
>NW_020903467.1:0-1102 GCF_003984885.1 Neopelma chrysocephalum | reverse complement strand
CCCTTTTTGCCCAGAAGGAGGGGCCTGACCCTCAAGCTCTCGCCTGTACCTTGTGCACCGCTATCGGCTCTACGCGTGCAGCCGGGGCTCCCGGTCCTGACGCCTTCGGTCTGGAAGGAACACTCCACCGTATGCAATTTAAGCCCCCGGCCGGGCGGCGCACCGGCACACGAACGACGGCCCTTTTGGCCCAGAAGGAGGGGCCTGACCCTCTGGATACCGCCTGCCCCTTGTGCGCCGCGATCAGCTCTACGCGTGCAGCCAGGGCTCCCGGTCCTGACGCCTTCGGTCTGGAAGGAATCCTCCACCGTATGTAATTTTAGCCACCGGTCGGCCGGCGCACCGGCACACGAATGACGGCCCTTTTTGACCAGAAGGAGAGGCCTGACCCTCCGGCTCTCGCCTGCTATTTGTGCGCTGCGATCGGCTCTACGCGCGCAGCCGGGGCTCCCGGACCTGGTGCCTTCGGTCTGGAAGGAATCCTCGACCGTATGCAATTTTAGCCCCCGGCCGGCCGGCGCACCGGCGCACGAACGACGGCCCTTTTTGCCCAAAAGGAGGGGCCTGACCCTCTGGCTCCCGCCTGCTATTTGTGCGCTGTGATCGGCTCTACGCACGCAGCCGGGGCTCCCGGTCCTGGCGCCTTCGGTCTGGAAGGAATCCTCCACCGTATGCAATTTTAGAAATCAGCCGGCCTGCGCGCCGGCACAAGAACGACGGCCCTTTTTGCCCCGAAGGGGGGGCCTGTCCCTCCGGCTCTCACCTGCTATTCGTTAATTGCGATTGGTTCTACGCGCGCAGCCAGGGCTCCTGGTCCTGGCGCCCTCCGTCTGGAAGGAATCCTCGACCGTATGCAGTTTTAGCCCCCGGCCGGCCGGCGCACCGTCCCATGAACTACGGCCCTTTTTGCCCAGAAGGAGGGGCCTGACCCTCCGGCTCTCGCCTGCCCGTTTTGCGCCATGATCGGCTCTACGCGCGCAGCCGGGGCTCCCGGTGCTGGCGCATTCAGTCTGGAAGGAATCCTCGACCGTATGCAATTTGAGCCACCGGTCGGACAGCGCGCCGGCACAAGAACAACGGCCCTTTTTGCCCAGAAGGAGGG
>NW_020903466.1:0-1677 GCF_003984885.1 Neopelma chrysocephalum | reverse complement strand
TCCAGCCAGGGAAGAGCGGAGTGAGAACATGGGAACAACAAGGTAGACACCAAGGTCAGTGCAGAAGGAGGGGGAGGAGTGCTCCAGGCGCCGGAGCTGAGGCCCCCGCAACCCGTGGTGAAGACCATGGTGAAGCAGACTGTCCCCCTGCAGCCCATGGAGGACCACAGGGGTGCAGAGACCCACCTGCAACCCATGGAGGAGTGACCCATGGGACAGCAGTTTGGGAAGAACTGTTGCCTGAGGGATGGACTCTTGCTGGAGAGATCTATCAAGGACTGTCTCCTGTGGGAGGGAGTGCTCCTGTGGGAGCACTTTGTGAGTGCTGCTGTGCCGGACATGTTGGAACTTCAATATGAGCTGGAGTCAAAAGCAGCCGAGTGGTGCCACAATTGACATCACTAATGCATTTTTCTCAATCCCTCTGGCAACAGAGTGCAGGCCACAGTTTACCTTCACTTGGAAGAGTGTCCAGTATACCTGGAATCGACTACCTCAGTGGTGGAAACACAACCGGACCATCTGCCATGGACTGATCCAGACTGCGCTGGAACAGGGGGGACCTCCAGAACACCTGCAATATATTGATGATATCATTGTGTGGGGCAAGACAGCAGTAGAAGTTTTTGAGAAGGGGAGGAAAATAATCTAAATTCTTCTCAAAGCTGGTCTTGCCATAAAACAAAGCAAGGTAAAGGGACCTGCACGGGAGATCCAGTTCTTGGGAATAAAATGGCAGGATGGACGCCATCATATGCCCATGTAGTGGGTTGACCCTGGCCAGATGCCAGGTACCGACTAAAGCCACTCACTCTCCTCTGACATGGATAGAGGAGAGAGAAAAAGACCAAAACCAGCTAAGGATTCATGAGTTGAGATAACAGCTGGGAGAGGTCACTTACTGATTACCTTCACAGGCAAAACAGACTCAAAGTGGGGATAGTACTTAAATTTATTACTAACAGGAAAAGAGTCAAAGAGTGAGAAAATGAAACAGTCTTAAAAACACCTTTCCCCCACCTCTCCTTCCTTCCATGTTCTCCCTTCTCCCCCCAGCAGTGCAGGGGGGTGGGGAATGGGGGTTACGGTCAGTTGTTGTTTCTGCCGCTGCTCCGAGAGAGGAGTCCTTCCCCTACTCCCGTGGGGTCCCTCCCACAGGAGACAGTCCTTGATAGACCTCTCCAGCGTGAGTCCATCCCTCGGGCAACAGTTCTTCCCAAACTTCTGTCCCATGGGTCACTCCTCCATGGGGTGCAGTCCTTCACGAATGAGCTGTGCCGACATGCATCCCCCACAGGGACCACAAGTCCTACCTGGGAAAAACCTGCTCCAGTGTGGGCTTCCCTCTCCACGGGCCGCAGGTCTCTGGCAGGACCCTGCTCCATCTTGGGCCTCCCATGGGGGTCACAGCCTCCTTCATGTATCCACCTGTTCCAGCATGGGCTCCTCCATGGGCTGCAGGTGGGTCTCTGCACCCCCATGGTCCTCCATGGGCTGCAGGGGGACAGCCTGCTTCCCCATGGTCTTCACCACGGGCTGCGGGGGCCTCAGCTCTGGCGCCTGGAGCACTCCTCCCCCTCCTTCTGCACTGACCTTGGTGTCTACCTTGTTGTTCCCATGTTCTCACTCTGCTCTTCCCTGGCTGGAATTCCTTCTGCGCAACAAACTTCTTTTCTT
>NW_020903465.1:0-881 GCF_003984885.1 Neopelma chrysocephalum | reverse complement strand
CCTTTAGTGGCACTGAACAATCGTGCCAAAGGCAGTTTGCATTGCTGACTGTGATGTTCCCTGCAACTTCCTTAAGCTGAAGAGTGATACGGACATCAAGGGACGTGCAGGATCAGCCTGGAAGTGTCCTATAAATTTCAAAAGGTTTTCCCTTTTTCCTTAAAAGGTCTTTGAGGGCTTTAGAGTTTCCAATCAATGAGTAATTTTATTTTACAACATCTTTCAAAAACCTAGGAGGTCTGTGAAAGGAAATGTAATCCTAAGATTTGCTTTTCAAATCTTTGGTGCAAGTGATGAACAATTCTGAAATATCCACAGCAATTCCTTCTAATGAAATTCCTTGAGTGTGGATATTTTTGACATCTGTAGGTATTTGCGTAATGAGCATACTTGCTAAAAGGGACCCCTGGTGGCCTAGTGGTTAGCATACGGGACTCTCACCGCTGCAACCCAGGTTCGAATCCCAGTCCCCTGGGCAGATGGAGCTCGTTAGCCTTGTGAGGCCATCCATCTATGAGAAGGTCACTCTAAACAAACCTACGTCCTGAGGACCTCACTGCCATTGTCCAAGCTTGCTTGGCCCCAGCAGATGAACCTGAGGATTAAAGGGTGGGCTCAGTTCAGCGCATGCTGTGTCTCACCTAAAAAATCCCTTGCGCAGGCTGGAAAGGTAAAAAGACCTTTCCCAAAATCTTTGTTCGCGAAGACTGGCCATTTATACTTGCTAAATACTTACTAAGTTACAGTTAATTGTCAAATTAATTATGAGAAAATCAATTTGAAAATTTGAGAAGCCTTCCAAGTTGCAGAGTGAAGAGTAGATAAAAGGAAAAAGTAAATTCAATTGTTGTCTAAGTCAACTTCATTTTTAAGACAGTGAG
>NW_020903464.1:0-543 GCF_003984885.1 Neopelma chrysocephalum | reverse complement strand
GAAGGAGACCCCCCTGAACACCCATTCCCGGGCACGGGAACCCCCCTGAACTTCTTTTTCCGGGTACTGGGCTCCCCCTGCACCCTCTCCCTCTGCACCAGGAGCCCCTTAAACCTCCTTGTCTGGCACCGGGACCCCCCAATTTCCATTTCTGGGCACCGAGACCCCCCTGAACACCCATTCCCGGGCACGGAAACCCCCCTGAACCCGCATTTCTGGGCACTGGGAACCCCCTGAATCCCCTTATCCTGCACCAGGACCCCCTGAACCCCCATCCCCGGCACTTGGACCCCTCTGAACCCCCTTATCCTCAACAAATACCCCCCTGGGCCCCTTTTCCTACCAATCCCGCCTCTCCCAGACCCCTGATCCTCCCTTTTCCTTGACCCTGGGACCCCCTGGACCCCCATTCCTGCCCTTCCCAGACCCCACTTTCCTCAACACCGGGGACCACTGGACCCCCCTTTCCTGGGCACAGGGACCCCCTGGATCCCCTATCCCGCCTCTCCCAGTCCCAGCCCCCACTTTCCTTGAACCTTGGAC
>NW_020903463.1:0-972 GCF_003984885.1 Neopelma chrysocephalum | reverse complement strand
GTGTATATTAAGCTGCTGTCAATCTGCAATAAACGAAGTTCCTGGATCCTTACATTAAGTGTCTAGAGCTTTCCGTAGCGACAAATTTGGCACCCGTGTACAGGGACAAGAGGGGTCCCTAGGGGTCAAGTCGGATTCCTGGGTTGGAGTCAAGTCGGACTCCCGAGAACCAAGTCGGGTTCTTGCAGCCGCGGTCGGACGTAGTAGTTTCAGTCGGTCTTGCTGTGCAGCACAAGAAGGCGAAAGAGTTGGACGAAAAAGAGCTCAACTTGCCGCCGCCGAAAGCCTCTTTGTTGGGGATTTTGGACGGCGAAAGAGTTACGCTCCGCGTCCCAGGTAGCGAAAAGAGCTCAAACCTGCCGCTGCCGAACGCCTCCCTTTCGGGGATTTCGGACGGTGAAAGAGTTAAGTTCCGCACTTCCGGCAACGAAATAGTTGGACTCAGCGCCCGGGACGACTCCTGAAGAAGGAGGCCCGCCGACAAAGCCGCAAGAAGTCTCATGGAAAGGGCTGCACGCAGCGTGGTAATACGTTGTTTAGGTAATGGAGAGACAGGCGGCACTTTCATTGCTCCAATGCTTTTTGGAAAAGCGGGGAGTTAAAGGGTTAGATTTAAAAAAGGATTTACCAAAATTGCTTAAGGTGGGGTTTGTGAAAGGGTGTTTTGTGGACCCCAATACGGTCTTTGATGAAGGTGAATGGAAACGGTACAGGGATAAGTTGTGGGAGGATTTATTGAATGACAATAAAGTAGCTAAAAAGTTAGGCAAGCAGTGGCAGGCTGTTTCTAATGCTTTGCAACAACATAAAGCCGAGCAGCAGGCTGCTCGAGCCGCTGCGCAGCGTTTGGGAGACATCGGCAATCCTTTCGCTGCTGAGTCTCCGTGCCCGCTGCCTCCCTCGACTAATGTTGTACATATCCCGCCTGAATCCCAAAGGCAGGCTTTTATTACTCCCACTGCCCCTTCCCTA
>NW_020903462.1:0-1023 GCF_003984885.1 Neopelma chrysocephalum | reverse complement strand
CAAACAAGTCAATGCAGAGTTCTTTATTTGGTATTTAAGCAGACAGTAAGTATAAATGCCAATTTGTACAGCCTCTGGGCCAGGCTAGGAAGGCAAACACTGAATTGAAAATAGTGTTTATATATATATATTTATAGATATGAAGATTTTTTGTTGTGAAAATATTGTCACAAAAATAACACCCCTACCAGGAGCAAAAAAATAGAGAAGATATGGTGAGCCTTTAATGAAGTCCATAACAGGATTGGCCTTTAATGAGGTACATAACATGCAGAAGAAGGAGAGTTTATTGCTTCTGAAAAACACCCAGTTATCAGTTTCCTCATGGCATCCTTGAGCTCCTGGTTCCTCAGGCTGTAGATGAGGGGGTTCAGTGTTGGAGACACCACCGAGTACATAAGTGACACAATAAGATCCAGGGCTGGGGACGAGATGGAGGGGCTCTTCAGGTAGGAAAAGGATAAGGTGCTTATAAACAGGGAGACCACAACCAGGTGAGGGAGGCACGTGGAAAAGGCTTTGTGCCGTCCCTGCTGAGAAGGGATCCTCAACACAGCCCTGAAGATCTGCACATAGGAGAAAACAATGAAAACAAAACACCCAAACAGTAAACAGGCACTAAGCACAATAAGCCAAATTTCCCTGAGGTAGCCTGAGTGTGTGCAGGAGAGCTTGAGGATGTGTGGGATTTCACAGAGGAACTGGCCCAGGGCATTGCCCTGGCAGAGGGGCAGGGAAAATGTATTGACTGTGTGCAGCAGAGCATTGAGAAAGCCAGTGGCCCAGGCAGCTGCTGCCATGTGGGCACAAGCTCTGCTGCCCAGGAGGGTCCCGTAGTGCAGGGGTTTGCAGATGGCAACATAGCGGTCGTAGCACATGATGGTGAGGAGGGAAAACTCTGCTCTAAGAAAGACTATGTACACAAAAACCTGTGCAGCACATCCATGGTAGGAAATGGTTCTGGTGTCCCAGAGGAAATTGTGCATGGCTTTGGGGACAGTGGTGCAGATGCAGCCCAGGTCT
>NW_020903461.1:0-493 GCF_003984885.1 Neopelma chrysocephalum | reverse complement strand
CTCCTCCTATGTCCCCCATGTCCCCCATCTCCCCCCACGTCCCCCCCGTGTCCCCGGCCCGGCCGCTCCTCCCGCGGTGCAGTTCCCTCGGTCTCCGTCAGGGGGCGGTGCGGCCCCGCGGGCGGTGCCGGTGACCGGAAGGGGCGGGGCCGGGCCCGGGGATCGGGCCGGGCCGGGCGGGGGGTCCCTGCGGGGGTCCCTGCGGGCGCGGGGGGGACATGGGAGGAGAGGGGGGACATGGGGGACATGAGAGGAGATGGGAGGAGATGGGGAGACATGTGGGACATGGGAGACATGGGAGGAGATGGGGAGACATGTGGGACATGGGAGACATGGGAGGAGATGGGGAGACGTGGGACATGGGAGACATGGGAGGAGAGGGGGAGACATGGGGGATATGGGGGACACGGGAGGAGATGGGGGACGTGGGGGACATGGGGGGCGAGGGGGGATATGAGAGGAGATGGGGGACATGAGGGGACGTGGGGGAACA
>NW_020903460.1:0-944 GCF_003984885.1 Neopelma chrysocephalum | reverse complement strand
TGTGTTAATAAACAGAGCTCTAAACAAAGACACAATGATAGGACAAGAGGGGATGAGAGGGGTATAGTTAGATGGAATTTTGGGAAGAAATTGTTCCCTGTGAGGGTAGTGAGGCCCTGGCACAGGTTGCCCAGAGGAGCTGTGGCTGCCCCATGCCTGGAAATGTTCAAAGCCAGGTTGGAGCAACCTGGGCTAGTGGAAGGTGTCCCTGCGCATGGCAGAGGTTGGAATTCCATGATCTTTAAGGTCCCTTCCAACCCAAACCAGCCTATGACAAACATCAACCCTGCAGCACATGGGCCACCACCTGTGTCCATGGGCCACCAGCTTTGTCCCAGCCCTTCTTTCCCACTTCTAGTGGCTAAAACTTGATAAATCCCACTTGTAAGTTATTTTTAGAGAGATTCCACACACACTGCATTAAACTGGCTGGTAACTTTCAGGGTTAAGTACTAAGAAAAAAAATGTCCAGTAAGTTAAAAATAACATAAAAAAATAATTTAAAAAAAAGAGTGATATTGAGCAAGAACCTGTAAAAAAGTGAGAGCTGGAATTTGCATTAAAGACATGACACAGTATAATCACACCCTGCCTTGTAATACTTCCTAAAGAGCCTGAACCAACAATCCCAGTGACACCATCGTGATCCTGAACATCTGACAGGCTGGAAATATTCCAAAGGTAGATTTTTTTTTCTTTTTGGCTGAAAACTGCCCCAAGCAGGAGGCCTGAATTTTGGGGGAAATGGGACACATCCTACCCCATCCTGCTGAAAATCTTGGTGGGATTTGGGTAAATCAGAGCAGGAACTTACCAAATTCTGTGCAAACGATGGCAGCCAACAGAAGAGACAGAAACACCTTCATCGTTGCCTGGGTCTCACTGCTCTTCACCACCGGCTTTGATGTCACACCTCCTGGGGGTTTGCCATGCACTGATCGTGT
>NW_020903459.1:0-1165 GCF_003984885.1 Neopelma chrysocephalum | reverse complement strand
ACACACTATCAGAGAGAAAGAACCATCTTCAGATCATCAAAGAGCAAGGCAAGAAGTAAATACCTGCAAAAAGGAAGAGATGGTGACACATTATTCCTACTTATGTAACTAAGACTAGGCAATAATTCAGGTGTTTAGCAAGTAATGAATACAGCTTGCTTTCCCCACAGCTCCAACATGACCTTTGTCATAACTGCATAATTAAGCTGTGCAGTTACACAATTAGGACAACATGCAAACACAAACAAAGAATCTCCCAGGGCTCAAAAAACATGTCTTCTAGCTGAACAGTTAGGAAAGGAAAATCTTACACTGCAAGGTACTACAGGTGGGTAATGAACTCAAAAACAAGAAAAGCATTCCCTTGTGTCCTTCAACAGATCCTTATGCACAGCTCCCAGGACTGGAATCTCCGACTCATCACATTATCCAGGATGCTGTTTGACCCATCTAATTTACAAGCACATGGCACATAAGGCCCAGTTTATCAGATCATTTCTCTTCATTTCACCAACTTCACACAGATATTTTTACATTTCTGCACGAAGATACATTTGTCTGCTCACTGATTTTCTGTGAAGAAACCTCAAAGTCCTAAAAGGAAAAGAGGAGCAGTGCTCCAGTGACTGTATGCAGACCTTCACAGTGGGTCAGTGAATGTTTGCATAGGGGCAATCACCCTCTTCTTACATTTCCCTCTGCACCTTGAGTCTCTCCCCTCGCACTCACACAAGGCTCTTGCCATGACATGTCTTTTATGGCCAAGGCACATCTAGCCCCGTTTCACATGGCTCAACCTTAAAAGACAAGAAATCAGCAAAACACCTCTGCCATTTCCTCCTGCATTTCCTTCTCCACAGGCAGCCACCCACAACTTGTTTTGACCAGTCACTGCTTTCAACATCATCCTTCATCTGCATAACAGAAAGACAGACATCATCAAGGCACCAGTTGTTGCCCAGCCCATTTCCCTACAGGAAACACAAAGAGTAAAGTATGAACGAATGCAAAGACATTTCCTACTGACCTCCATTATGTATCATCGAGACACATAAAGGCTACAAGAGTACAAATGATTAGCAACAAAGTTACATACGGTAAAGTTAATATTGCAATCTAGAGAACCTCACCCAAAACAAGTGCATGTGCTGTTGGGAAGACACCT
>NW_020903458.1:0-2698 GCF_003984885.1 Neopelma chrysocephalum | reverse complement strand
CTCATGAAATTTAGCATGGAGTGCAAGGCCCCCATGTTTCCAGACTTTGGGTGGAATTCCATCAACCCCAACTGCCTTGCCGATTTTCACCTGCTGTATGGCCTTGAGGGTTTCTCCTAAAGTGGGGGCAGTATCCAATTCGTATTTCACCGGTTGTCGTGTGATGGACTGAATTGCTGAGTCTTGGACTACACAGTTGGTACTGAAAAGAGTCTGAAAATGTTCAGACCATCTGTTCAGAATGGAGGTTTTATCTGTCAGAAGCGTTTGACCATCTGCACTGAGTAGTGGGCTTTGGACTTGGTATGTGGGCCCGTTTGCTGTTTTCAGGGCCTCATAGAATCCTTTGTGATCCCCTGTGTCTGCACATAGTTGAGTTTTTGCTGCTAGATCGGTCCACCACTTGTTCTGGATGTCACGGAGTTTCTGTTGGAGCTTGCTGCATGCAAGACGAAAGGCTATTTTTCTTGCGTGACAGGATGGCAGTGCAAGGTGTGCTTGGTGGGCAGTTCTCTTCTTCCTCAACAATTCCTGGATTTCTTGATTGTTTTCATCAAACCAGTCCTTGTTCTTCTTGAGGGAGAACCCTAAGGATTCTTCAGAGGATTGCAGGATGCTGCTTTTAATATGATGCCAAATTGTTTCAGGAGAGGAATCTGCAGAATCTGTGGAATGGTTTTTGAGCCTAGTTTGAAGGTTTGCCTGGAATCTTTCTCTTACTGTGACTGATTGAAGATCGTTAACTTGCAGTCTTCTCCTTGGGATACTGCCCCTTTTAGGTTTGAATGTGAGATTGAAGTTGAGTTTACAGCGCACAAGCCGATGGTCCGTTTGGCATTCTGCGCTGGGCATCACGTGGGTATGGAGGACATCGCGGACATCTCTCCGTCGCACCAAGACATAATCAATGAGGTGCCAATGCTTAGACCTGGGGTGCATCCAGGTTGTCTTCAGACTATTTTTCTGCTGAAAGATAGTATTAGTGATGGTAAACTGTTGCTCCGCGCAGAATTCTAGCAGAAGTCGACCATTATCGTTGCAGTTTCCAACACCATGCTTGCCTAATATTCCTTTCCATGCTTCGAAATTCCTACCTAATCTGGCGTTGAAATCACCAAGGATAATGATCTTATCATCTGCGGGCACCTTTTGGGTAAGGAGGCGCAGGTCAGTGTAAAATTTATCTTTTTCAACAGAGTCAGCTTGGAGAGTTGGGGCATATATACTAAAGAGGACAACGTTTTGTTTGTTGTTTAGTGGGAGGCGTAGGGAGATAATGCGGTCAGAGTGACCTGTCGGCAGATTTTCGAGTTTAGGGACAATAGAGTTTTTGATCATGAAACCGACACCTGAGAGATGTTTTTCAGTTCTGGACTTACCTGACCAAAAGAGTGTATAACCGGCACCCTGTTCTCTGAGGCTGCCTTCCTCCTGAAGGCAAACTTCGCTGAGAGCAGCAATGTCGATGTTGAGACGAGTCAGTTCATGGGCAATTAGGGCAGAACGTCGCTCAGGATGTCCACTGTTCGCAGAATCGAGCATGGTTCTGATGTTCCAACATGCTAGAGTTAATTTAGGTACACCTTTGGAGGCAGGTGCATGCCTTTGTCTTTTGCTCTTTGTGCGACCGCATTGGAAGAAGATGCCCGTTGGTCTGCGGTTAACCAACCGGGTGAAGGTGGAGATGAGCTTTGTTTAGGCCACCTTTTCTAGGCCCCTCTCTGAGTGGAGCAAGCAGTGCTGTCCTTGAAAAGGCTGCTTGGTCGTTCAGGGTGCTGCCCCAAGAGACTGTCATCTCCGTCAGTCTCAAATGGCCAATATCCTGAACCGCCTGCATGCAGGGTTGGGTCTGCGGCTCCCAGTGCACCTTTCACCTACCGTTTCGACCCTCGCCCGTCGCTACAGGACTTTTTGCATGTGGGTAAAGCCTTCAAGCCTGCGCGATGGATTTTTTAGGTGAGATGCAGTATGCGCGGAACTGAACCCACCCTTTAATCCTAAGGTTCATCTGCCAGTGCCGAGCAAACTTGGATGGTGGTAGCGAGGTCCTCAGGACGTAGGTTTGATTAGAGTGACCTTCTCTTAGATGGATGGCCTTACAGGGTTAAGCGAGCTCCATCTGCCCGGGTTTGAGATTAGAGTTGTCCTTCTCCTAGGATGACTGCCAAAAGGCTAACGAGCTCATCCTGCCCAAGAACGTAGTGTATCTGGTCCTATGGTTTTGACCTGTCTGGCATGGGTGACCCTACCGAAGGCATGAACCATCGCCAGCATAGCTCGCAACCATATAGGGGTACACAGGCTACATACCTGTTACAACAATTTGGGCAAGTCTTTCATTTCCTACTTTACTAACACATATCTATACACAATCTCAAGGAGAAATCCAGGAACAACCCTTTGACCTATCCACCCTTTCAGGACATAACAGAGCAAAGCAAATATATCCAGAACATGCCGAACCTGGGCAGTAGCCACAGGTAAGCTAAAAACAAACAGACAAACAAAACAAACCAACTGTTCTGGCCCCTGTACCCATCCGAGGCTGGGGTGCCTTACAAGGCCCCAGCCTAGCTGGGACCCCCATCACTCTAAACGGACCCCATTATCCACCCTGACCATATCCTTCCTCCACTGTGTTACCACGAATCTTCAGGCGCACTGCTTACCTGTGGCACCTCGCACAGGACTGCCCCGC
>NW_020903457.1:0-361 GCF_003984885.1 Neopelma chrysocephalum | reverse complement strand
CCATCCCATCCAGTCCCATCCCAGTCCCTCCCCAGTGCCCCAGTCCCATCCCAGTCCCATCCCAGTGCCCTCCCAGCGCCATCCCAGTGACATCCCAGTCCCTCCTCAGTGCCCCCAGTCCCATCCCAGTGCCATCCCAGCGCCATCCCAGTGCCATCCCAGTCCCTCCTCAGTGCTCCCAGTGCCCCCAGTCCCATCCCAGTCCATCCCAGTTCCCTCCCCAGTGCTCCAGTCCCATCCCAGTCCCTCCCCAGTCCCTCCCCAGTCCCTCCCCAATGCCCCAGTCCCATTCCAGTCCCATCCCAGTCCCATCCTATTCCCTCCCCAGTGCCCCCATCCCATCCAGTCCCATCCCAGTCCC
>NW_020903456.1:0-787 GCF_003984885.1 Neopelma chrysocephalum | reverse complement strand
GGCAGATCGGGCTCCCCTTCCCCGCTGCGGGGGCAGCGGGAGGGGTTAGAGCTGCAGGAATGATGGCTCCCGGACCGGCTCCTGCAGGCGCTGCGGGAGCTGGGCCGGCGGGAGTCATGGGGGGGCTCCCTGGCACGGGTATGGCTGCGTCGGGGGGAATTGGACAAGTTGGAGCCTCCGGAGGAGTTGGCTCGGGGGCGGCGGGAGCTGCCCCGAGCACGGTTAGTACAGGATCTGCTGCCATAGCAACGGGAACAGGAGCAGGCACTGTGGGAGTGACAGGGCTGGGGCCAGCCCCGGCTGCGGTGGCAGCAGGGGGAGGAGCCCCAGCAGCGATAGCGGGAACAACAACAACCCCTGGAATTCCGGGAGGGGCAGGGGCGGCGCTGACAGGCGGGGCCTCTGTCTCTACTGACCTGGGGGGTGGGGCTGGAGCCGCCCCCTTTCCCACGCCTCCCCCTGCTGAGGGGGGGAAGCCCACCTTTACGGGAGGGGGAGAGAAAGAGGAACCGAAGGAGTTTACAATCTCTGCCTCTCATGAAGAGAGAACAGAGACGCAGAGACAGGGCAAACTAGTTTCGGCTGCTGAGAGAAGGCAGAAGCGAGGTTTACCTCCGTTTGATAAGACCACGGAAGCAGAGGGCGAATTAAGTGACAACTTGGAGGAGGAGGAAGCAGACCCGCCTGTAGTAAGACCAAAAACAAAAGGGAAGAGGGCCCGTGAAGCGTTAGCTGCCCCCGACCCGATAGCAGGTAGAACAAGAGCAAAAGATAATCTACCGCTGGA
>NW_020903455.1:0-756 GCF_003984885.1 Neopelma chrysocephalum | reverse complement strand
GTCTTCGTGAAGACCCCTGTGTCAGGAATCTCAAAAACACTCTTGATCATTTGCTTTTTAAAATTACATAATTGATGATGATAATTAAAGAATACAGTTGTGAACCCCCACCTGAGTGCAGCTGTTTTCTTTGACTTGGATGAAGCCTTCAGCCCGTTCATGTAAAAAATCATGGGCCAATTTTGCAAAGCTTTATGAAAATGTCTCTCCAGGTTGTACTAAACCTTTACCTGCAGTGAGTCACTGCTGATGTGCAAGGCAGAATTCAAATAATATTTACAGAGAATGGACATGTCCATGATCATGGATGTCCTGCAGCAAACAGGGCTGATGTGCAAATGTGTGTGTCAGTGTGTTCTGGAACTTGGTTGTGAAACTGTCTGATGGGATCTGTGAGAACTAAGAGTTTGTTTTTAGAAATGATCTCATACCTTAAGAACAACGGAGCATATCTGAAATCCCATGTGAATTTTCAGTTTAGAGGGTCAAAACCACAGATATTGCAGTCTGTTACAATGAAGGCAGGACCAGTCTGATGATCATGAGGGGACTGAGCCTGTCGGACCCAAGACTTGTGTTCCTGATGTTAAATCCTGAAATGTCTAAAGCTGCAACTTTTAATTGACCTGCTCTTCAAAAAATAGCAAAATTAAATATTAAAATTAAACCCCACAGTGTCAGGAGCAGATCTTGGCTGATCTACATGTTCCATGCTAAATACAAAATTGAGCACTTCAGTCTTAATGGTCTGCACCT
>NW_020903454.1:0-715 GCF_003984885.1 Neopelma chrysocephalum | reverse complement strand
GCTCTTGATGTGTCCACACATCTCTGCCTGGGTGTGGGTGTGAATTGTCTGTGGTGGGAATGTTGTTATTGTGAATCTATAATTCAGCCTCTGTTAAAATTGTAGCAAATGCTATTGAATCACTTGATAACTGTTCAGTTGGTGAATGATTAAGTGCTACTAATCTCTTTTGCCCCCTTATCATTGTGTCCAAATCCTTTGCACCCTGACCCTCTTGCATCCCAAGGCTCTGTGTAAATCATTCTCTTTCATCAAAAAATATATATTTTTCATGATGTCCACTTCAAAATCTTCCTCCTTAGCTAAACTACAAAACAACTCCAATTAGCTGTAGAAGTCTTAAAGACTTGAAGACAATTAAAGGAAGGGAAATAATTTGTTTTTCAGTGTTTTAATGGGTCCCACAGTTGCATGGATGATGCAACTGATGGAGTTGCATCAGCTGTCAATCCAAGATTGGCCATGTCAAAACTGGTGAGGATGGGGGGTGAGGAGCAAGGTTGATCATACAGGGTCAGTGTGGATCTGCAGAGGAGACACTCGGCATCAAGATCATTTGGAGAACACCTCTATCACCTCTTCTCTCAACTAAAAAATATCCATTCTTGAATTAAAAAAAAATACAAATTTTGAAGACTTGTTTTGAAATTGCCTTGAAGACAATTAAAGGAAGACAAAGAGATCCTGAGGGATTTCTGCATTTTAATGAGCCCCA
>NW_020903453.1:0-664 GCF_003984885.1 Neopelma chrysocephalum | reverse complement strand
GAAGGGAAGGGAAGGGAAGGGAAGGGAAGGGAAGGGAAAGGGAAGAGGGCTGGGATACCATGGGGTGCTCAGGTGGGCACCACCTGCTCTCCAGTGTTCCCAGCCAGAGCCAGCCTGGTGTCTGCTGGATCCAAACTCCCCCTCTGCCCCTGCTTGGGTTTTGCTCCTTTTCTCTCCCCGGGCCCCAGGAGGGGCTTCTCCCCTTCCCACAAAACTTTGGGCTGCAGCCCCCGGGTGGCTCAGCAGAGCCCCAGCCATCCAGGTACCCCTGGATGTACCACCTGCCTCCCATTGCTCTCCCTCCTTCCAGCCCACCCGTGCAGCCCCCCCAGCGCTGCCCGTGCCCAACCGGGGTGCAGGGCCCTCTACTCATCCTCTGGCATCTCCCACCACCCCCACACACACCCCGTGTGGGGAGGGGGGCCAGGGCTCAGTGGGGCAGGGGGTAAAAGGTGGGGAAAGCACAACCCCAGCGAGACCTGGGGGGGCCGGATTTTGGCCACCCCAGGGGGCACAGGGCTGCAGCTGGCGGGGACACGATGGTGACACACACAGGTGGGGACACTGCCCAGCCGGGCCAAGGCCCCCCTGGCCTCGCAGCCCCCGGGGGTCGGGCCAGGGGCCCCGGGCGGAGCTGCCGGCGGTGCCGCATTCCGGAGAAGCC
>NW_020903452.1:0-454 GCF_003984885.1 Neopelma chrysocephalum | reverse complement strand
CCTCCTCTCCTTGTTCCACCCTCCTGGACCGCTCCACCACCCCTACCGTTCCCTGCAGACTGTGACTCTCAGATTAACATTTGGCCAAAAATAAAAAATTACTGGGCTTCCTTCGGTGTGTTTTCTGGAATAGGAACATCTCACGCACTTTCACTTCTTACCCACCTCGGTTGCTGGCTGACGAAGGAAGCGAACGCAACAACGACAGCGATAGAGGGATTATTAGCAGACACACAAAAATTAAAGGAAGTTAGCCTACAAAACCGTGCAGCCATTGACTTCCTACTCTTGGCACATGGTCACGGGTGCCAAGAGTTCGAAGGCATGTGCTGCATGAACTTCTCCGATCATGCACAATCAATTCACAATAGCATTAATCAGTTGAAAGGTTTGGTCCAAGATATTCGTCAGTCCCACGATGAGGGGTTAGACGGAATGTTCAATTGGCTTAAAT
>NW_020903451.1:0-1388 GCF_003984885.1 Neopelma chrysocephalum | reverse complement strand
TTCTATTACTACAGCAGTATTTTTATCAAAGTGTTTTCCTACAGTAATTATATAATCATAGATATACTGGTTACCTATTTGATCTACAGCATCGCTATTCACAACTTGCATAGCATAAGGTCGACCATAGAGTATTTCAAATGGACTCAGTTTTTCTTTTGATCGAGGTTTGACCCTTAGTCTGATTAGAGCAATAGGCAAAGCCTGATACCATTGTAAATTAGTTTCTTGGCATATTTTCGCAATTTGTTGTTTGATAAGATGATTCATTTTCTCTACCTGTCCACTGGCTTGAGGTCTGTATGGCGTATGTAATTGCCATTTAATTTGCAATGCCTTGCTTATTGCTCTTACGACTGTTGCACAAAATTGTGAACCTCTGTCTGAAGAGATGTTTCTTGGTATTCCGAATCGTGGTATGATTTCATTTAATAAGACTCTAATAACTTCTCTTTCTTTGCTTGTCCTGCAGGGGAATGCTTCAGGCCACCCAGAAAATGTGTCTGTTAGCACCAATAAATATTTATACCCCCCTTTTCTTGGAAGTTCAGTGAAGTCAATTTGCCATACTTCACCTGGGAATTTGCCTCGATTTATTGCTCCTAAATGTATTTTGGTTCCTGTATTTGGGTTATTTTTCAGGCATCTTTCACATTGGGACGTGACTTGTTTTATGGTAGTGAATAGTTTTGGGCCGGCTATCCTAGTCTGCAAATATTGATAAAGTGGATCTAAACTCCAGTGGGCTTTTTCGTGTTCAGTTTTCACAAATTGCCACATTAATTTGCCCGGTATTATTAATTGTCCTGTTTCTAATTGACCCCACCCATTGTCTAACAATTTACCTTTATTCCTTTGGATCCACCTATGATCTGATTCCTGATAGTTTGGTTGAAAATTAGTATTTAGTTCTCCTGGTACTAAAGCTGTTATGACTACTTCTTCGGTTCTTGCAGCAGCTGCTTTAGCTTCTGCATCAGCTTTTCTATTTCCTATTTCTGGAACAGTGTTACCTTTCAGGTGTCCCTTGCAATGCATTATGGCCACTTGTTCTGGGAGTTGGACTGCTTCTAGCAATTGTAGAATTTCTTCTGCGTGTTTGATGGTTTTCCCTTCGGTAGTTAGCAGACCTCTTTCTTTCCAGATTGCTCCGTGAGCATGCACGACAGAGAAGGCATACTTAGAATCTGTCCAAATGTTAATTCGTATACCCTCTGCTAATTCCAGAGCTCGGGTAAGAGCTATCAGTTCAGCTTTTTGTGCTGAGGTCCCTGCAGGTAAAGGGTTTGATTCGATTACCTCCTCTGTTGTGGTCACTGCGTAGCCTGCCATCCTTACTCTTTGCTTCACAAAGCTGCTGCCATCGGAAAACCAGTTGTCTGCATCTT
>NW_020903450.1:0-2026 GCF_003984885.1 Neopelma chrysocephalum | reverse complement strand
GAGAAAACTCCTCAGTGCTAAATCCATGGAAATGCTCTGGGCAGCTGTACTTGGGAGCTGCAATGATCCCTCTGTGTGGCAGTCTGGGAGGAGAAAGATGAGATTGTAATCAGGCATCCTGACGAAAGACAAGGATTCTGTCAATGTTCTCTTTGAACCATGATTCCTCTGCTCCCAGAAGTGCCTTGTTTCTTTTTTAAGGGAATTCTTAAGGGTGATCCCCCTCCAGCTCCAAGCTGCCAGCCAGGGGCAGCTGTGAACAGGAAAGATGGCCAGCTCTTGTCTCTGCACCAAGAGACCATCCCTTTGCCTCTCAGGACTCACAAGATTTCACTTGGAGCAGAATAGAAATGTCAGAGATTTCAACCATCCAAACTCCTCCTGGCAAGAGGAATTTGAACAAAATCAAGTCCCTCAAATCCCCTCCCTCTGTTCTGTGCTTGGGCAAACTGTGACCAGCAGTTCTGGAAACACTTTGATGCATCACATGTGCATTTAATTGGAGGTCACCCTGTGCTCCAAGTTGCCTCTCACTGCACAGCAAGAAGGATTCCTCGGGAGCCCATTCCAGGGTCCCTGCTCTCAGTGTCCCCTTCAGCCAGCAAAACCCAGAGCTCGGGGAGAGGGATGCAGAGAGATCTTCCTGAAAAGAGGCCCTGAATATTGAAGTGCTATGAGACATGCAATATATTTTGGTGATTGAGTCTGGCCTAATTCACTTCTGCCTTTTTTCTCCTCAACAGAAAATCATACCCTGAGGCATCAAATGTCCAACAGCAGCTCCATGCCCCAGTTCCTCCTCCTGGCAGTCGCAGACAGGCGGGAGCTGCAGCTCCTGCACTTTTGGCTCTTCCTGGGCATCTCTCTGGCTGCCCTCCTGGGCAATGGCCTCATCCTCAGCGCCGTAGCCTGCGACCACCACCTGCACATCCCCATGGGCTTCTTCCTGCTCAACCTCTCCCTCACAGACCTGGGCTGCATCTGCACCACTGTCCCTAAAGCCATGCACAATTTCTTGTGGAACACCAGAACCATCACCTACACAGGATGTGCTACACAGGTTTTTGTGTACATAGTCTTTCTTAGAGCAGAGTTTTCCCTCCTCACCATCATGTGCTACGACCGCTACGTTGCCATCTGCAAACCCCTGCACTACGGGACCCTCCTGGGCAGCAGAGCTTGTGCCCACATGGCAGCAGCTGCCTGGACCGCTGGCTTTCTCATTGCTCTGCTGCACACACCCAGTACATTTTCCCTGCCCCTGTGCCAGGGCAATGCCCTGGACCAGTTCTTCTGTGAAATCCCACACATCCTCAAGCTCTCCTGCTCACACTCAGGCTACCTCAGGGAACTTGGGCTTATTGTGTTTAGTGCCTGTTTAATATTTGGGTGTTTCATTTTCATAGTTTTCTCCTATGTGCAGATCTTCAGGGCTGTGCTGAGGATCCCCTCTCAGCAGGGACGGCACAAAGCCTTTTCCACCTGCCTCCCTCACCTGGCCGTGGTCTCCCTCTTTATCAGCACCTTATTCTTTTCCTACCTGAAGCCCCCCTCCATCTCATCCCCATCCCTGGATCTTATTGTGTCACTTATGTACTCAGTGGTGTCTCCAACACTGAACCCCCTCATCTACAGCCTCAGGAACCAGGAACTCAAGGATGCCATGAGGAAACTGATAACTGGGTGTTTTTCAGAAGCAATAAACTCTCCTTCTTCTGCATGTTATGGACCTCATTAAAGGCCAATCTTGTTATGGACTTCATTAAAGGCTCACCATATCTTCTCTATCTTTTACTCCTGGTAGGGTTGTTATTTTTGTGAGAATTTGTTCACACTAAAAAATCTTTATATCTGTAAATATATATATATATAAATATATATATCTTTATATAGATATAAACACCATTTTCAATTCAGTGTTTGCCTTCCTAGCCTGTCCCAGAGGCTGTACAAATTGGCAATTTTACTCACTGTCTGCTTAAATACCAAATAAAGAACTCTGCATTGACTTGTTTGCCTGACATCT
>NW_020903449.1:0-579 GCF_003984885.1 Neopelma chrysocephalum | reverse complement strand
AAGGATGATTGTCCTGTTTGATTTGCCCAGGTGACCCACATGTTTTTTTGAGGGTCAATGGTGTGAAGGGTCTCAACACTGGCAATCATACTCGTGAAAAGAAGAAAACCTATTACATAGCCGTGCAATGAAATAGACAGAAATCTTAACATTTTTCCTATAATAATATACAAAAACAGTAAATCAAGTCTGGGCACGTAACTCTTGCAGTTCCTTTGTGTACAGTTATTCAGTTAATTCAGATGCTGTTCTAGTGTCTCTTTCGTCAGCAGGTGCAGGGGAATCAGGTGTTGAAGAGGCTGGAGGTGGTGGTCCAAGGTCAGGTGAGGCTGCAGGCACCGCAGGTGTCTCTCCTCCTCGTCCTCCAGGGCTCTCAATCGCTGGCTTGACCCAACGACTGGGAACCCACAGGGTACCTGTAGAAGTAGACACACAGAAGTAGCCTCGGCCTATAAAGATGACTTCTGCTGGACCTTCCCACATCCCAGTTTTAGGATTCCGATAATGAACCTTCATGGGCAGTCCTTTTGATACCTGCTCCTTCTGATTATGTTTGACGATAGGAGGTACTGAATCATC
>NW_020903448.1:0-848 GCF_003984885.1 Neopelma chrysocephalum | reverse complement strand
GGTCAGGATCTCCACCAGGGCCTTCTCCTCACGGTCCTCCAGGCCTGGAATGTTACAGGAAACCAGTATAAACCAGTATAAACCAGTATGAACCAGTATGGACCAGTACGGACCAGTATGGAGCAGGAAAACCCCGCCCAGTAAAGCCCAGCCTGGGTTTCATGGTCCCAGTGATATCCCAGGAATGGGGTGGGATTGGGGATGGGAAACCAGTATGGACCAGTAAGGACCAGTATGAACCAGTATGGACCAGTACGGACCAGTATGGACCAGTATAAACCAGTAAGGACCAGTACGGACCAGTATGGAGCAGGAAAACCCAGACCAGTAAAGCCCAGCCTGGGTTTCAGGGTCCCAGTAATATCCCGGGAAATGGATGGGAATGGGGTGGGATTGGGGATGGGAGAACAGTATAAACCAGTATGAACCAGTATGAACCAGTACGGACCAGTATGGAGCTGGAAAACCCGGCCCAGTAAAGCCCAGGGTGGGTTTCATGGTCCCAGTGATATCCTGGGATGGGGTGGGATTGGGGATGAGAGACCAGTATGGACCAGTATAAACCAGTATGGACCAGTATAAACCAGTACAAACCAGTACGGACCAGTACGGAGCAGGAAAACCCATCCCAGTAAAGCCCAGGGTGGGTTTCATGGTCCCAGTGTCTCCCCGTGCCCTCCCAGTGCCCCCCCAGTGCCATCCCAGTGCCCCCAGTGCCTCCCAGTTCCATCCCAGTGTCTCCCAGTATCTCCCAGTGCCTCCCAGTGCCATCCCAGTATATCCCAGTGCCCCCCAGTCCCCCCCAGTCCCTCCCAGTGCCCCCCAATGCCATCCCAGTGCCCCCCAGT
>NW_020903447.1:0-462 GCF_003984885.1 Neopelma chrysocephalum | reverse complement strand
TTTTGGGATGCAGGACTCAGAATTTCAGGAAGCAGGATGGGGAATTTTGGGAAGCAGGACTCAGAATTTTGGGATGCAGGACTCAGTGGTTTGGGATGCAGGAGCTGGATTTTTGGGATACAGGACTTGAAAGATTGGGATGCGGGACACAGGATTTTGGGATTCAGGACTCAGAAGTTTGGGAAGCAGGACTTGGATTTTTGGGATGCAGGACTCAGAATTTCGGGAGGCAGGACTCGGAATTTCAGGAAGCGGGACTCAGAATTTTGGGAAGCAGGACTCAGTAGCTTGGGATTCAGGACTCGGATTTTTGGGAAGCAGGACCCAGAATTTCAGGAAGCAGCACTCAGAATTTCAGGAAGCAGCACTCAGATATTTGGGAAGCAGGACACAAAAGTTTGGGATGCAGGACTTGGAATTTCAGGAAGCAGGACCCAGATTATTGGGAAGCAGGACTCGGAT
>NW_020903446.1:0-305 GCF_003984885.1 Neopelma chrysocephalum | reverse complement strand
TGACCCATTTCCCCCAATTTTACATATTCTTCCTTGTTTTAGAAGTACAAGTAAGCTGCAGTTTTGCAGCAGGAAATCTCCTCTACCACAGAGTTCTTCCCAGAGATCTTAAGTCCAGCCTGGATCTCATGCCAAGGCTGAGGTTTTGGAAAGACCTGGAGTGAGACCTCTCCAATGAGGTGAATTCCCTGCTCACAGATGATCAATCAGCTCTTCCAAGCTGTTGTGCAGTTTTCCCTTTCTCCTCTGGCTCTCTCTAAGCAGCAAAACCATCCATGTTCTCCCAGGCAACTCCAACTGCTGTT
>NW_020903445.1:0-519 GCF_003984885.1 Neopelma chrysocephalum | reverse complement strand
CTTCATGTGGTGAGATTACTTCTTTTCTGGTTATAGCTTTCATGATGTGTCTCGTATGTTGACCTTCTTTTACAATCATTCCTAAAAGACACTTATAAACAGTTATGGCTATGACAATAATTATTACAATCAATATTCCGTACTGGATAACAGAAGATATCCATCCTGACACATGAAGACCTAGGGAGCTGAATAATTCTCCTATCCAATTGTGTTCTGCTTCCTTTTGTAGTTCATGAACATTTTCATCAATTTGTTCCAATTGACTAATATCTTTTTCTACTTCCTGAGTGACATTTGGGATGTGTACACAACAATGTTCGTCTTTTGCATACAGGTATCCACAGACTCCGTGCTCTTTTAATAGGATTAAATCTAAAGCCATTTGATTCTGTACTGTCATTCTGGTAGTGGCTTGCAGTTGCAAATTTAAATCTTTAAATCCTTTCTTAGTCACAGCAGCCAATCTTTTGGTTTGGCCCATTAATTTGAACAACATTTCTCTGTTTCGATAAGTCG
>NW_020903444.1:0-1298 GCF_003984885.1 Neopelma chrysocephalum | reverse complement strand
CCCCCCCCACACCCAACCCCCGGGACCCCCAAAGTACCCCCGGGACCCCCCAAAATTCCTCAGGACCCCAAAAATACCCAGAGACACCCCCGGGACCCCTAAAGCAACCACCCCCTCAAGGGACCCCCAAGGAGCCCCCAAAACCCTCCCAGGACCCCCAAAATACCCCCCGGGACCCCCCCTGGAACCCCCTAAACACTCCCCCACCCCCAGGGCCCCCCCAAATTCCCACCAGGATCCCAAAAATAGTCAGAGACACCCCCTCCGGGACCCCCAAAATCCCACAGGGACCCTCCCCCAAAGACCCCCAAATTACCCCCGGGTCCCCAAAAACCTTCCCAGGCCCCCTCAGAGACCCCCCCAATGTCCCCCTGGGACCCCAAAAATACACAGAGACGCGCCCCCCACCCCCTGGGACCCCAAATCAACCACTCCAACAAGGGATCCCCAAAATCCCCCCCGGGACCCCCAAATCAACCACTCCAACAAGGGACCCCCAAAATCCCCCCCCCGAGACCCTCTCGGGACCCCCAAATCAACCACCCTCCAAGGGGACCCCCAAAATTCCCCCCAGGACCCCCTCGGGTCCCCCAAATCAACCGCCCCCCTCAAGGGACCCCCAAAATCCCCCCTAGGGACCCCCAAAATCCCCCTCTGGGATCCCCAAATCAACCACTCCCCCAGGGACCCCCAAAATACCCCCCAGGGGCCCCCAAAATACCCCCCGGGACTCCCCCGGGACCCCCAAACCCCCCCCCCCAAATAAACGCGTCCCACGAGTCCGAGTCTGTCAATCAATGCGGGGGGCGGGGCCAAGAGGAAGGAGGGGCGGGGCTAAAGCGGAATGGGCGGGGCTAAAGCGGAAGGGCGGGGCTAATTAGAAGGGCGTGGCTAAATAGGAGGGCGGGGCTAAAGCGGGTTATGTAAATTATAGGTTTTCTGCCCGTGTAACATAAAAATTAAACATTTTATTCCATTTCCGAAAGTAAATTATTTTATATATAACTTATATAATTTATTTATATAATTATTAATTATTATATAATTTATTTAATTTATTTATATATTTATATATAATTTATTTTTTATATATATTAGTTTATATATAGACGGTTTCATAGATATAGAGCAGATTTTATATACATATATAACACGTAAATTCTATTTTTAATTGCGTTTATAAAAGTTAATAATTTTAATACATAAATTAGTGTTGCCTATTACACGTAATATATAACATGTGTATTATATGCAATTTATACATTCTAATGTGCAACGTGCATATAATCAATATTTGA
>NW_020903443.1:0-832 GCF_003984885.1 Neopelma chrysocephalum | reverse complement strand
ACAAGGAGAATTTTGGAGAGGGACCTTTCCACACCCAGCTATTGATGGGTCCACACTTCTCTGCCTGGGTGTGAATTGACTGTGGGGTGAATGTTGTTATTGTGAATCTATAATTCAGTCACTGTTAAAATTGTGGCAAATGTAGTTGAATCCCTTGATAATTGTTCAGTTGGTCAATGATTAAGTGCTACTAATCTCTTTTGCCACCTTATCTTTGGATCATAATCATTTGCGCCCTGACCCTCTTGAATCCCAAGGCTCTGTGTAAATCATTCCCTTTCATCAAAAAATATCTATTTTTCATGACTTCCACTTTAAAATCTTCCTCCTTATCTAACCTACAAAACAACTGCAATTAGCTGTAGAAGTCTTAAAAACTTTAAGACAATTAAAGGAAGGGATTTTTTTTTTCCGTCTTTTAATGAGTCCCACGGTGTGTTTGGAGCTGCATCAGCTGTCAGTCCAAGATGGGCCATGTCAGAACTGGTGAGGTTGGGGGTGAGGAGTAAGGTTGATCATACAGGGTCAGTCTGGATCTCCTGAGGAGACACTCAGCATCAAGATCACTTGGAGAACACCTCTATCACCTCTTCTCTGAACTTAAAAATATCCATCCTTGAATTGAAAAAAAAAAGTAAAAACTTGGAAGACTTGTTTTGAAATTGCCTTCAAGACAATTAAAGGAAGACAAAGAGATCATGAGGGATTTCTGGAATTTAATGAGCCCCACTGTGTGTTTGCAACCCAGCCCATGATCCTGAGGTACTGAGAGAAGATTGAAGCAACTGCTGAAGAAGTCAGAAGCCAAACTGCAAGTCCCTTGAAGCATTGC
>NW_020903442.1:0-1477 GCF_003984885.1 Neopelma chrysocephalum | reverse complement strand
AAAACAACACATACCATCGAAGTCCTTGCAGCCGTGGCCTTGTGCTAACAACAGAAAATCAGTAGCAGCTCGATTTTGTAAAACAGCATGACGTAAACTATTAACGTCCTGTGCAAGCTCTGCTATCACTCGGGTGGTTACATTTGATTGTTTCACAGTCCAGCATGCAAGTTTGCGAATAGATGTTAGCGCTTGTGCCGTACCTATCCCAGGGATAATGGATCCAAAAGTAGCAGTTGTCTTACCCCATAGTTCGACCCTGTCATCACAGTCTGAGGCAAGTTTGTTTAGGCTCCTCTTTTGCCTGCGTGATGAAGTCAGATTAGAGAGTTGTAAAAAAGACGGGGACAGCAGTGTAAGTGACCCTATATAGCAGGGTCCTCTGAAGGCACACACAGGAATGCCAGGCCAAGCTCTGTCACCACAGATAAGAAACACACCTGGTGGAAAAGTACGTGCAGTGTTGTTAACCCAAATGCCCGGAGAGGAAGGCTTTGCTTTAGCTCCATATGCCCCAAGGCCTTGGTTGTTATTATTGTCAGTGCCACAATAATCTCTTGCATTTTTGTAATTAAACCCTGGGGTATGTGAAGTGACATTAGTCCAACTGGACAAGTCGTGGCTTTGATAAACACTTAACTCAGATTGAAATAGTCCCAACATAAAACAGGTTTGAGTCCCACTGTCACTTGTATTACGTACAGACAGTGATCCCATTAAATCTAACTCTTGGGGATCCCAGGGCAAAGAGGTGTTGAGAGCCTTTATAAGGCAGGTAGATGCATTAGAAATAACTGTTTCACTCCCACATGACGATGAAACCCAACCAGTAAACACTAAGTTCAACTTATATACTGAACTAAAAGGCATGCCAAATAAACAAGTGCGAAAAGGATCTGAGGTAGATGCTAAAGAGAAGCAAAAAGACGATTGACCTGTTTGATTTGCCCAGGTAACCCACATGTTTTTCTGAGGATTAATGGTGTGGAGAGTTTCAACACTGGCTATCATGCCCATGAAAAGAAGAAAACTTATTACACAGTCGTTCCCAACTTTTTGGGAACACAATGCAATAGGTAGGAATCTTAACATCTTTGCTACACTAACATGCAAAAACAGTTAATCGAGACTGGGTGAATATCTTCGTGCCGTTATACAGCACCTCTTACAGTTTCGATGCAGTTCAATGCTGTTTTACTGTTTCACCCAGGTTCTACAGTTCTTTCGTGTACAGTCTAAACAGTTTGTGCCAGCTGGGCCTTGCAGTCTAAAGGTGTACAGTCACTCAGTTGAATCAAAATGCTGTTCCAGTGTCTCCCATGTCAGCAGGCGCAAGGGAATCAGGTGTTGGAGAGGTTGGAGGTGGTGGTCCAAGGTCAGGTGAAGCCGCAGGCACTGTAGATGTCTCTTTTCCTCGTCCTCCAGGGCTTACAACCGCTGGCTTGACCCAGCGACTGGGAACCCACAGGGTACCTGT
>NW_020903441.1:0-442 GCF_003984885.1 Neopelma chrysocephalum | reverse complement strand
CTGAAGCCACACAGGCAGCCTGGGGCTGGGCAGGGCAGTGGCTTGGCCTTGGCTGGGCTTTGGGAGCTATGGCAGCTGCTCCCAGCTCTCCTGCCTCCCTCTGCAGTTGCCCAGGCCCTGTGGGACAGGCCTTTGGCCTCTGGGCCCTGGGGCAGCAGCGTGGGCTTGCACTGCCAGAGTGGGGTTGGTGGGGCAGCTGTTCAGGGCTTCCCAGCACAGCCTTCTGTTCCACACAGGCCAAAAGCATCTGCAGCCTGTCTGAGCACCTCCTGGAGCTGCTGCGTGATGGAGATGGAGAGCTGGTCGCGATGACCCTCTCCGTGTTCCGGAATGTGCTCCAGGACGAGGAAGACAGAGATGCGTTCAGCTCCACTGCCCCGAGGCTGGTTGAGGCGCTCCGGCCAGTCTTTGACAACGTAAGGCTCTGTGCTCAGCCACAGGT
>NW_020903440.1:0-2252 GCF_003984885.1 Neopelma chrysocephalum | reverse complement strand
AAGTATCTAATGAAAAATTATCTAATTTGTTGAAAAAATTATTATTTCTAATTGAAATCAGAGAATTCAGATATTATATTGTCCACACGAGGTCCCACACCACTCTACCAGGTCCTGTGGCTGAGGGAAACCAGATCGCCGACCATCTGGCAGGTATGGTGGTTACCCCAAATTTGTACCAACAAGCGAAAATTTCGCATGAATTTTTTCACCAGAATGCGCGATCGCTAAAGAAACAATTCGGCCTCAAATTAACTCAAGCAAAAGAAATTCTAAAAGCTTGTCCTGATTGCCAAAAAATTGCCCCACTGGTTCCAGAGGGGACAAATCCCAGGGGGCTATCAGCGCTGGAAATTTGGCAATCTGATGTTACACACGTCCCAGAATTTGGCAAATTAAAGTATGTTCATGTGTCTGTGGACACGTTTTCAAAAATGATTGTAGCCACCGCGCATTCTGGGGAAAAAAGCAGAGATGTCAAGAAACACTTCCTGTCTGCTTTTGCTAGGATGGGAGTCCCCAAACAAATTAAAACCGATAATGGACCATCCTATGTATCAGCAGACACGAAGAAGTTTTTTGATGATTGGGGAATTCACCATACCACTGGAATTCCTCACAACCCCACAGGACAAGGTATAGTGGAACGTGCCCACCAAAACATCAAAAATTTACTTAACAAACAAAAGAGGGGGAGTATTGGCCTAACTCCCCAAGAAAGATTAGAGAAAGTGATGTACGTTTTAAATTTTCTAAATTTAATGGAGGAACACGAAACTCACACAGACAGAAGTCCCATAGACAAGCACTTTAATTCAGAAGATGTTTTAAATAAACAAAAAGCTAAAATCATGTACAAAGATGCAATAACAGAATCGTGGACGGGCCCTTTCCCCCTGATCACATGGGGGAAAGGGTACGCATGTATTGCAGGACCAACAGGACCAAAGTGGGTCCCAACCCGACGAATAAGAATACATCAAGAACGAGACACAGCATGCGAACCATCCACCTCTCCACTCTCTTCACCATCGCCCTAAGTTTCATCGACACCTCCACATCATTCCCCCTGAAGAACTGGATGAGCCAACCAAATGAAAATCTATGGGTAACGTTGGCAAAAGCTACGGGAACAGACACTCTGTGTCTGGCCCAGTCGGGCGCTGGCAACCCTTTTCAGACCTGTCTCGTAGGTGTCCCCATTTCTTCTACTAACGACTGGAATGCATTTTTACCACTCACCCGAATTACAGACCCTCTTCCCTTCACTTCCGCTACCCTTGCTCAGGCTGTCTCTCGCACCCATCTTTCTTTTGACCCTCCCCAAGAAATCGACCTTTTTGGTTCGGTCCCTACTAACACCTGCATCATGTTTCACCGCTACACAGAACCCAAATTATTTACCCCATTTAATGTCTCTGCTAATAAACCCATCTATCGCGAGCTTCCTTCTTCCTGGTGCAACCACTCCGTGATCACTGCGGTGACCACGGAGACAATACCGAGGTGGAGGAAACTCCCCCAAGGGTTTTTCCTCCTGTGCGGGGACCGAGCTTGGCAGGGGATCCCTGCATACCCAGAGGGTGGTCCTTGCACAGTGGGAAAACTCGCCCTTTTTAATCCGGCTAAATTTCAACTCCCAGACTCATCCCCGCAAAATCAGGCTCCAAATTCTCCTTCGTCAACAATTAGCAGAACCAAAAGAACATTTGTCCTGTATGAACGCCCAGTCCTCCCAAAACCTCGTCCTACACCTCCCAAATCCCCAGTACCTCTTGCTGCTCCAGCACCCAAAACACCTCCTCTCCTTGTTCCACCTTCCTGGACCGCTCCACCACCCTTACCATTCCCTGCAGACTGTGATTCCAATATTAACATTTGGCCTAAAATAAAAAATTACTGGGCTTCCTTTGGTGTATTTTCAGGAATAGGAACTTCCCACGCGCTTTCACTTCTCACCCACCTCGGTTGCTGGCTTACGAAGGAAGCGAATGCAACAACAACAGCGATAGAGGGATTACTAGCAGACACACAGAAATTAAAAGAAGTTAGCCTGCAAAACCGTGCAGCCATTGACTTCTTACTCTTGGCACATGGTCACGGGTGCCAAGAGTTCGAAGGCATGTGCTGCATGAACTTCTCCGATCATGCACAATCAATCCACAAAAGCATTGATCAGTTAAAAAGTTTGGTCCAAGACATTCATCAGTCCCACGATGAGGGGTTAGACGGAATGTTCAATTGGCTTAAAT
>NW_020903439.1:0-618 GCF_003984885.1 Neopelma chrysocephalum | reverse complement strand
CAATACCCCTCACCCCTTGTGCTTTTTTTTCCACATTAAAGTCTTTAGAAGTAGGCTATGCAAAATTAAATAAAAACCTTTAGTGATAGCAAAGTTATTTCAAAATGGCTTCTGTCATCAGCTTCTCTGAATTTTAAGTCCTAACTTGCTTGATCTTCCCAAAAAACGCATCTTTTTTGCCCTTCAGAATAGTTTTAAAGCCTTCAGCTTCTTTAACCTTTAATCAGATCCCAAACCATGGTCTTTAACACAAGGAACACTATATTTGCACTACCTCTAGCCAACTTTTCTCGCCTTTTGTGAAGGCAAAAATGGTATTTTATTTATATTTATCATCACCACTACTTCATACTTAAGAAGAAGTCTGGAAACATTCGGTAAAGACACAATTTTTAAAAACATTCATTGCCAAATTAAAAGGTATCCAAATATAAATTCAAATTCCTACACCTTAAATATAAAACAGCAGAGCTGGTCCCGCCGCTCCCCCTCACCCCGCGCGGGCAGGACACGGGCGGGGGGTCCCCGAGAGCCCCCGCGGGTCCCCTCAGCGAGCGGCGGGGGGTGGGAGGGGGGGGCAGGGAGAGGCAGCGCCCCCTCCCCCTCCCGGCTCCCAGG
>NW_020903438.1:0-381 GCF_003984885.1 Neopelma chrysocephalum | reverse complement strand
GACAAAAGAACCAATAAAATCAGATTACCTTATCTGGCCCCAATTTGACTCTTTTGACAGCTGGATTTGTCAAGTCCTTAATATCTATGTCAATAAAAAAGAACCATTTAACCAAGAAGAAAGCGCTTATACGGCATGTTGGTTAAAACCCATGAAACTCTTTCCAGTGACTGTAACCAGTAAAACAAACAAAAACGAGAAGAAGAAAAAAAGCCCAAATTGGGATCCAATAGAAGAGTGTTTAGACAACCCCCATCCCTACAACCCAGATAGAAACTAAGTTAATGGAGCACAAGAACTAAACAGGACTCCTCCTCCCCCTCCTCCCCCTCCTCCTCCTCCTCCCCCTCCTAGCCCTCCTCCTAGTCCCCGTCAAACGCG
>NW_020903437.1:0-704 GCF_003984885.1 Neopelma chrysocephalum | reverse complement strand
CCCTGGCACAGCTCCAGCCCTTCCCTGGCTCCTGTCCCTGGTCCCAGAGCAGAGCTCAGCGCCTGCCCCTCCGCCTCCCCTCGGGAGGAGCTGCAGCCCCCGAGGAGTCTCCCCTCAGTCTCCTCTGCTCCAGCTGAACCAGCCCAGTGCCCTCAGCTGCTCCTCAGACCCTTCTCCATCTCCCTGCCCCTCCTTCGGACACTCCCCAACAGCTTTATCTCTTTCTTCATTTCTTTATTATATTTCAATCTTACAAACAACTGCAAATAGAGACTCTCGTCCCTCAAAGTCCTGAGGCTCCACTTCATCCCAAACCCAACACAGGTGTCCTCAAATACACCATCAAAGTCCCCTCCCAGCTACCCCAACCTTCCCACCTCCAACAGACCCGTTCCACATGGCCAGCACAGCCCGAGGCAGGAGGTGCTGCAGGGATATTGTGTCAATTCTCAGGGAGCTCCCAGCAGGTCCCAGTTGCTCTGGGCTCTTACACAAGCAGGTCACAGCAATTGGGCTGCACGAAACCACCTGGGAAAGTGTCTTGGACAGTCTGAGTTACTCAATAACCAGAGCACTCAATGCAGAAAGTACAGAAGCAGCAGCACAACTGAACTCTGCATTAGGGATCTAAGCTGGAATTGTTTCAGGCTGAGGAGTTTCTTTTCCTAGAGTTTCCTTCTTAACTTGTTTCCTCGTGATTTGCA
>NW_020903436.1:0-384 GCF_003984885.1 Neopelma chrysocephalum | reverse complement strand
GCGGAACTTAATCCCTTCGCCGTCCAAAATCCCCGAACGAGAGGCTTCGGCAGCGGCAGGTTTGAGCTCTTTTCGCAACGTGGGACGCGGAACTAAACTCTTTCGCCGTCCAAAATCCCCGAAAAAGAGGCTTTCGGTGGCGGCAGGTTTGAGCTCTTTTTCGTCCAACCCTTTCGCCTACTTGCGCTGCACGACAAGACCGACCGAAGTTACTCGTCCGACCGTGGCCACGAGAACCCGACTTGGTTCTTTCGGAATCCGACTTGATTCCAGCCCAGAAGCCCGACTTGGCTTCTAGGGACCCCCCCTTGGTCCCTGCACACGGGCGCCATTTGTTGGCGAGGAAAGCTCTGAACACTTAATGTAAGGATCCAAAACTTCGTT
>NW_020903435.1:0-544 GCF_003984885.1 Neopelma chrysocephalum | reverse complement strand
TGTCCAGTTCTTCAGCAATTCCCATTGCTCCACTGAAGCAAGTGGAGGTGTGATGGTTATAACAGCAGAGGATTTTACTCTATGCGTTTAATTTTTACCATAACCTGGAGTATGATACAAAGTTAAGACCTGCCATATTCCATACATGAAATAATCATAGAATCATCATAGAATCACAGAATGGTTTGGGTTGGAGAAGACCTTAAACACCACCTAATTCCAAGTCCCTTGCCATGGACAGGGACACATTCCACTATCCCAGGTAGCTCCAAGCCCCATCCAACCTGACCTTGAACACTTCCAGGTATGGGACATCCACAGCTTCTCTGGGCAACCTGTGCCAGGGCCTCACCACCCTCATAGGGAAGAATTTCTTCCTAATAATACATAATCTAAACCTACCTGCTTCCAGTTTGAAGACATTTCTCCTTGTCCTGTCACTCCAGGCCCTTGCCCAAGGTCCCTCCTCAGCTCTCTTGTAGCCCCTTTAGGTACTGAAAGGTGCTGTAAGGTCTCCCTGGAGCCTTCTCTGTTCCACGCTGAA
>NW_020903434.1:0-354 GCF_003984885.1 Neopelma chrysocephalum | reverse complement strand
CCCAGGCCCGAGCGCTTCCTTCCCAGGCCACACCAGTCACTCCCAGTCACTCCCAGTCCTTCCCAGTCCATCTCACTCCACTCCCAGACCCTCTCACTCCATTCCCAGACCCTCTCAGTCCATTCCCAGTCGTTCTCACTTCACTCCCACATCTCCCAACTCTCTCCCCAGTGCCCCCCCAGCCCATCCCCTTCTACCCCACTCTATTCCCACTCCCTCCCACTGCCATCCCAGTCCCTCCCACTGCCATCCCAATCCCTACCAATGCCCTCCAAGCCCTCTCCCCTCCCTCCCAGTGCCCCCCAGTGTGTCCATCTCGCTGGTGCCGTCGAGCTCCCAGCCCGGCCCCGGCCG
>NW_020903433.1:0-1118 GCF_003984885.1 Neopelma chrysocephalum | reverse complement strand
AGTTGGGCTTCTGACTTCTTCAGCAGCTGCTTCAATCTTCTCTCAGTTCCTCATAATCATGGGCTGAGCTGCAAACACACTGTGGGGCTCATTAAATTCTAGAAATCCCTCAGGATCTCTTTGTCTTCCTTTAATTGTCTTCAAGGCAATTTCAAAACAAGTCTTCAAAATTTGTACTTTTTTTGTTTTAATTCAATTATGGATATTTTTTAGTTCAGAGAAGAGGTGATAGAGGTGTTCTCCAAGTGATCTTGATGCTGAGGGTCTCCTCAGGAGATCCACACTGACCCTGGATGATCAACCTTGCTCCTCACCCCCAAATCTCACCAGTTCTGACATGGCCAATCTTGGATTGACAGCTGATGCAACTCCATCAGTTGCATCATCCATGCAACTGTGGGACCATTAAAACACTGAAAAACAAATTATTTCCCTTCCTTTAATTGTCTTCAAGTCTTCAAGACATCAATATCTAATTGGAGTTGTTTTGTAGTTTAGCTAAGGAGGAGGATTTTGAAGTGGAAGCCATGAAAAAAATATATTTTTTGATGAAAGGGAATGATTTACACAGAGCCTTGGGATGCAAGAGGGTCAGGGTGCAAAGGATTTGGATCCAAAGACAAGGGGGCAAAAGACATTAGTAGAACTTAATAATTGACCAGTTGAACAGTTATCAAGTGATTCAATAGCATTTGCTATAATTTTAACAGTGACAGAATTATAGATTCACAAGAACAACATTCACACCACAGTCAAGTCACACCCACACCCAGGCAGAGATGTGTGGACACATCAATAGCTGGGTGTGGAAAGGTCCCTCTCCCAAATTCTCCTTGTTGTCAGAGAAACACTCCCCCAAATCCCTTTGTTTTTCTCAACAGACAAGGGTCACAGCTGGAGGAGTGTTTGTTGAGGGTGATCAGAATTGTCCTGGACATCAGCGAGGGTCTTTGGAGTGTTGCAAACTGGAGGGTTCCCAAGCTGCGAGAGGCTGCCAGAGGTGTCCCACTGAGAGGGATGTGCTGGGGAGCTGGATGAAAACGAACAGCAACTTTGCTAAAACAAAGAAGGAAGCAGAACAAAGCAAGGCCCCAGCAGGTGCAGAGCAAAGGTCCCCC
>NW_020903432.1:0-2695 GCF_003984885.1 Neopelma chrysocephalum | reverse complement strand
TTGGCACAGATCAATATATCATCTATGTAATGGAAGATGATTGACTGCGGGAATTTTTTTCTGATTGGTTCTAACACTTTAGCCACAAACATTTGGCAAAGTGTTGGAGAATTTCTCATCCCCTGGGGAAGCACTCGCCACTGGAACCTGCGATGAGGTTCATAAGCGCTGATGGCAGGGACAGAAAACGCAAATTTAACCGAATCAGCTGGATTTAGGTATATGTGAAAGAAACAGTCCTTGATATCAATAACCACTAGGGGCCATTCAGCAGGGAGCATAGATGGAGATGGCATTCCCTGCTGAAGGACTCCCATTGGTTCTAGGACTTTGTTTACCTTGCGCAGGTCCTGGAGAAATCTCCAGGAACCTGAGGATTTTTGAATCACGAACACTGGAGTGTTCCAGGGACTGGTGGAAGACTCCAAGTGCCCCTTTTCCAATTCCTGATTAACTAATTTATTCAAAATTTGCAGCTTTTGTTTGGGCAGGGGCCACTGATCTACCCAAACTGGCGTTTCTGTCTTCCAGCTCAGTTTGGGGAGCTGCAAATGTTCAGTGACCCCTCCTAAAAATTTTCATCTGGAGACAGGGTCTTCAAAACGAGCTCCCACTGCTCCATTGCGTCCCTTCCCCATAATGTGATTGGGATGTTAAGTACATACGGCTGGAGTGATGCTGGTCTGCCCTCTGGTCCGTAGATTGTTAGCACTTCCTTGCTCCTGACGGGATACTGTGATCCCCCTACCCCACTGACTTTGACGTTAGCAGTCTGGGCTGGCCAGCCGTATGGCCAGTCCTTGGAGGCAATGATGGTAATGTCCGCGCCTGAGTCCAGAAGGCCCTCCACTTTGACCTTCTGCGGGTGCCTAGGTTGTGAAAAATAAACCAGACATGTTAAAAGTGGACGGGAGGTTTTCACTGAGGTCGTCCAATGGACTTCCCTCAGTGCTTCCTCCCTCTGTTCCTCATCTGAGGATTTCACGCAGAGTAAGTCGTCTGTGGAGATCATCTTTGCCACAGGGAAGCGGTCCTCCAGCTGCACGGGAGGGAGATGCACAGTTAGGCATATGGCAATATTCGTGTTTGTGAGTCCCGTCAGGAGGGTGGGTACAATAAAGATTCCCTTAGCCACTGCTGAGAAATGTGATATCATTAAGTATGTTTTGTCAGGATCTACAGGAGCAGATGGCCTGACTCTGGCTAATTGCTCATAAGAGCTTAGGTGAGTTGAAGGGTGGACGACGGAGAGAATGATCCAATTAAGGGGAACACATTGATTTTTAACTGGAACAGGGTCTGCCAAATTAGGGGAAACACACGGAACAGGAATAGGGTCTGTTGGGTTCAGGGGAATAGAATCTGCCGGAGGCTTTGGGCTTACAGGGTAGTAGGGTGTGGTGTGGGGCGCAGGATTGAACGGAGAGCAGGGGTAATTTGTGTCGTCGCGCCCCCCCGGGCGCTCTGCTCCCCGTTTCCCTGATGTTCACAGGAGCAAGGACGAAGGTCAGGCAAGGATTGGAATGTGACTTTCTTCTTCAGCCCTGGGGATCTCCTGGGGGGAAGAGGCTCACCACTGATATTAGTCATGGACCTACAACTGGAGGACCAATGACGGCCTTTCCCACACCTCCGGCATAGGGTTTTAGGTAAATTTGGTTCGGGATTTAATTTAGGACAGTGTTTCTTAAAATGACCCTTCTCTCCACAGTTGAAGCAGGATTGGGGACCTGTGAATGCAGCAGCCAATAGGCGTGCCTTGTGGGAATTAGAGCCTATATTCTTACAAGCTTCTATCATTTCTAGTAAGGAGGGATCTTTTAGCATCTTTAATGCCTTTTGGCAGTCCTCATTAGCCTTTTCAATAACCAATCTATTAAACAAAATTTCCTGGCTCTCTTTTTGATTGACCTGCCGACTGATCGCTTCTTTTAGCTGAGTTATAAATTCTACAAAGGGTTCTTTTGAGCCTTGGTTGATAAGAGTGAAGGAGGGTGTCTGAACATAAGCATCAGCCACCTTCTTCACAGCTTCTAATGCCAATTCTTTGGCTGCTTCTAAAAATTTGGGGTCAATTCGAGCTTGATCCCTCCTACTAGAATAGTTCCCTTCCCCATAAAGCATGTCAATTGCCTGCCGGATGGGAATTCCCCTCCTTTCCATTTTTTCATTAACATACACAGTGATCAATTTTTTCCATTCAGCCTCGAACACTGAGGACTGTACTGTGGTAAAAAGTCCTCCTATTACTGCTCGTATATCATAGGGAATTAACGTATAAGCAAGAAAAAAGGATTCCAGCAGCCCGATGGTAAAGGGTGCTCCCAGCCCATACTCGACGATGGCTTTTTTAATATCTTTTAGCATGGGGTATGATATTGGCCGCCACTCCGGAGCCTTTCCCTCCTCTATATATATAGGAAACGCTTTCAGGAATTCTGTGTCTTTAGCGGTGGCAGCCTCCTCCCTGAAGGCTCTCCAGATATCTGGCAGGTTAGGCTGTCGTTCAGGGGAGTGCTGCATGATGTCTAAATCGGGTTCAGGGTAGCGGCAGACAGGGTAAGCCTCGGTGCTATCCGGCCTATGGGCGCGGCCATCTTTCCGGATGTTATTGCCGGAAGAGGCCCTGACCTTCGCCCTGACCCCGTCCCTTAGTTTCCGTCTACCCCAGGAGGGTGATGACGTGGGGGTAGAG
>NW_020903431.1:0-477 GCF_003984885.1 Neopelma chrysocephalum | reverse complement strand
GCAGAATAACACTCTTTATTAATACAAACTGGCACAGGTTAAAGGTTCATGGTGGTCAGGGACAGGGTCTGGCTGCAAAAACACACTTGGAACAATGTCAAAATTGTTGGTAAAGCAAAGCAAAGCACAAACTCTAAACTAAACCAATCCACAAATACATTAGGAAGCAAAACCCTGCTCTAGTCCTTCCAAGCAGTGACTAACACGCAAAGCTGACACTTCCCACCCAGCACAGGCGTCCCTGAGGGGGAGGAAGGCAGGTTCAACCCCTCCGTTGATCCCAGCAGTTTCAATTGAAATCTCCCTCCAATTCTTTCCCCATTTCCAACTCTCTTTTATGCTCTTTCTTTAGGTATTCAAGGAGTTTGAGGAATCCTAATCAGAAGTGCTACAATTGTTTCTGGGTGCCTGGGGAGCTTTGTGGGGCATTGTGACCTTATCCCAGCCGGGAAGCGGCAGCTGGAGTCTCTTTGCCGT
>NW_020903430.1:0-3251 GCF_003984885.1 Neopelma chrysocephalum | reverse complement strand
TGCTGCAGAAGTGACAATTTTCCTGCATGATCCCAAGGAATGGAAACATCTCAGGGAATGACATGGCATGAGTTTGTGTTTCTGTCTGTGGTGACTTTGCATTTCCAGGCTTACATCATGCTCATTTCCTCATGGGCACTTCTGAGTGCAGGTCTGAGAGATTCCAGGATTTCTGACGTCAAAGATGTGCCACTGTGGGCAGAAGACAGGGACCTAAGTGCACAAGGGATCCAGAGGAGTCAGGTGATGCCAGCCTGGGGCACTCCTGTGTATTTTCTATGGTCCTGCTGATAGGGAGGGTCTCAGCTGCTCCAGTCTTTGCCTCATCACCCAAGGGCTCCCCAACTATGTGTCCCATCCTCATCTGTCCTTCTCCACCAGCTCACTTCTGGACTTCAGGTTTTCAAGTCACATTCACCCAAAACCACCCTCAGGAGGAAACTGCCAAACTCTTTGGTCTCCTCCTCTGTCTGGACAGTCCCTGAGACTCCTCTGGCACTGCTGCCTGAGCATCTGTGCTGCTTGGAGTGCCCTGTCCCTGCTCTGGCAGGGACCTCCCCCAGCAGCTCCTCAGTTACATCCCTCCTTATCCTGTCTCATGTCAATGTTTTGATGTGACAGGGTTCTGGTGGCTGTGTGGGGATGGGGAAGCCCCCTGCCCCCACCAGCCCTTGTCCAAAGCCAGGAGGTATTGGAAGAGGGATGAGAGCATGGGGATGCTGGGAAGAGGAAAGTGTTGAACATCATGTCTGGAGTCAATGGCTCCAGAAAACAGCAACAACACTGGAAGGGCCAAGAATTGCCACCACCAGCTGGAGTATAGGAATCTAGGTACAGCATAACCTCCCCCATTAGTGAAGATTGGCCTCCTCATTGTCACTGTGTGGAGCAATCAGCACCTACAGACCTTCCTGCATTTGTTCTGCCTCATCTGGTTTCCGTCTTGGAGATTTGGTCCATCACCACTGCTGCATCACTGCAGGTGGTGAAGACTTTCCTTGTCACCAGGGAAACCATTTATGTTCCCTGCTGGCTGACACTGTTGTTTTCCTCCTTCTTGCTGACTACCACTGAGTTCATGATCCTCTCAGGGATGTCCTGTCATCGAGATGTCACCATCCGCAAACCGCTCCATTTCACCACCCCCAGGAAGAACAAAATCTGCTTCCTGCAAGAGCCTGTTCCATGGTCATTGTGTTTGTGGTCATCTTGACCCAGGTGGTTCTCCTGCCGACTGGCTGTTCTGCATCAGGAAAGACCCCTGACTTGGCTTCTGCTGGTCCCAGTCCAGCAGCCACTACCCCAGCATTGTGTGTGTCAAAGATGACCCAAGGGCTGCAGGATTTGTGCAATTAGGAAAGATTGAAGGAATGCAGTCTTTTCTCCCTGGAGAAAAAGGAGGCTTGGGGAGGACCTCATCGCAGGGTTTTAGTACTTAAATGGGTTTTTAACAGGACTGAGACTTTCTCAGCCCAATCATGGAATCATAGAATGTGCTGAGTTGGAAGGGACCCATCAAGATCATCAAGTCCAGCTCCTGGCCCTGCACAGACACCCCAACAATCCCACCCTGTCCCTGAGAGCGTTGTCCAACCACTTCTGGAGCTCTGTCAGCCTTGGTGCTGTGCCCACTGCCCTGGGGAGCCTCTTCATTGCCTGACCACCCTGTGGGTGAAAAGCCTTTTCCTGATATCCAAGCTAACCTGCCCCCAACTCAGCTTCAGATGTTTCCTCAAGTCCTGTTACTGATCACAGAGAGCACTGCCCTACACTGCCCCTCATGATGCTGTTGAAGACCCCAGTGAGGTCTCCCCTCAGTCTCCTCCTCTCCAGGATGGTCAATCCAAGTGCCCTCAGCTGCTACTCATACGACTTCCCCTCCAGACCCTTCACCATCCTCATGGCCTCCTTTGGACACTCTCCAGTAGTTTAATGTCTTTCTCTCGTGGTGCCTGAATGGAACCACGTGGAGGGGCTGCCTGTGGTGTCACAGGCACAAGGAAGAGCAACTGGAGATGATTTGGGTGCTGGCAACAAAGACCGGAGCTTGGGCAGAAGGTCGCACTGGGAGCAGGTGAAGCCTTGGTCTCTGGACACCACAAGATGTGCCCAGTCTGATGGAAAAAGGTGGTGTCTCTGCCCAAAGATATAGGCAGGAAGAGCATGTGTGGAAGATCACATGTTGCACGGAGTGCTGTGAGCCTGAGCTGTTATTTACAGCCCAGCAGTACCTTCAAGAATTCATCTTCTGCTCCCCGGAGAACGTGGATACCCAAGGGACGACAGGATTTGGTACATTGCCTGCAGCTGAAGGCCAAGGACTAAAAAGAAATTTCCAAATACAGCTGAAAAGCATTTGTAAATGTTGGCATTGATAGTGAAGGCACAAGTCATCTCCATAGGGAAGACGGATGCCTGACCCCAAGCCATGAGAGCCTTTTGGAGGTGTTGGGTTCACAAGGATGGGGACTCCACTGCATAGCTTGAGCATGGCTGATGCCAATGTGAACTTGAATTACCTCAGCCTTGCGTCTCTGAACAGCAGCTGGGCCCTGCCAGGTGCTGAGGGACTGTATGAGGCATGGATCTCACCTGTTTGTTCCCAGATGTGCTGGTCAGAGACTCTAGGCTGGGTAACAAAGGAAGGAGAGGAAGAGATGAGGCTGTGGGCTGTCCCCAGGCATTGTTGTTTCCCATCTCCACTCCTGAAACACTTTGGAGCCGGGGTCTCCCTGATGGCCACTGGCTGTGGAGTAGGCAGGCTTGTCTTCATCAGCATCAAGGCAAAGGGCACAAAGTAAAAGCTACTGCAGGGGGTCCCACACATTGCTTTTCCCACCTTTTTCCCTGAGCACACTGGAAGAGTTGCCACGGAACAATAGACGACTCAGAGGCCAAGGCTTGAATGCAGTATAATTTTAATAAATCTAAGGAAGAAAAAGAGGGGGCTCACAGAGAGCACCAGCAGCAGCCACTAAATGGATCTCCCATATAGTGTTCTTTAGCCTGCCCTGCTGAGGGAGGAAGGGCAACAGGTCCCTGCTAGAGTGGCCTTGGGAGACAGGGGCAGAAAAGGAGACAGAGAGGAGAGTAGAGGAAGGAAGCTGTGGTCCAAAGCTCTAAATGCAATGTCCCAAAGTTCCATTTTCAGTGCAGCACCATGATCAGAGATCTTGGAGGTTCTTGCCCCAGGATGTCACCAGCAGCTTTAGCAGGGGGGACATCTGCGGTAGCAGCTGGTGATGCAGGAG
>NW_020903429.1:0-558 GCF_003984885.1 Neopelma chrysocephalum | reverse complement strand
GAGGTGGCCCTGCACGACATCAATGACCATTCGCCCGTTTTCCCTGCAGAACGAGTCACTGTTAAGATCCCCGAAACGAACGAGCCTGGCTCTCGTTTCCCTCTGGAGGTTGCTCGGGACCTTGATGTTGGCAGCAATAGCATCCAGGCATACAGCATCTCTCCCGAGAACGAGTACTTTAGTGTCTCCTATGGAAGTCGAAGTAATGGCGACAAATATGTTGAACTTGTTTTGGAAAAGCCGCTGGACAGAGAGGAGCAGGCAGAGATGCATTTTAGTCTCATTGCTGTGGATGGGGGCTCTCCACCCAGAAGTGGCACCACTCAAGTCCATATTGTCGTTCTAGATGTCAATGACAATGCTCCCTTCTTCACACAGGATCGTTATACTGGTCAGGTTTTGGAAAACACACCAGAGGGTTCTGCGGTTTTGAGTGTGCAGGCAACTGATCGGGATGCGGGAGTTAATGGAGACATTTCCTATCAGTTCAGCGAAGCACTGGGTCAGAGTGACTCAGCCTTTGAGATTGATTCCATAACGGGTGAAATTAAACTCACA
>NW_020903428.1:0-4344 GCF_003984885.1 Neopelma chrysocephalum | reverse complement strand
CTAAGCCTGCTCTTCCAGGCAGCCACCCCACCAGCATTTACTCAAGGCATGAGCCATCCAGAGACGGTTGAGCAGCCACACCTGGGTTGGACAGGAAGGCCGCAGCCAGCATGCTGAGACAGTGGACCTTCTCTGTCACCTCCTGCAGGAGCAGCTCCTCATCAGCTGTGCTTGGCAGGTTGGGCCAAGCACAACCTGTGGCACTCCTGTGGCAGTTGAGAACCTGTTGAAGTGTACTGTAAGAAATTAAGGGCCTCTTAGCCACCATTCTGAGAAGTGTACTGTAAAAAATTTAAGGGCTTCTTGGCCAAGACCTTTTGAGTCTAACTCCTGGGCTGGTTGCCAGAGTTATGGTGACTGTACCATAAAGCACGGGAACTCCCTGGCACCTGCCTGGTGTCTTTGTTCAGCCTGATGAGAATTTACAACATGTATTGTGTCCCTGACTGATGGGTTGTGACATCAGTAGTTTGGGTGGGGAAAACTGAGAGTATTGGTAAGGAGAGATTAGAAAATACTCTTTTTTGCCTCTTCTTCAGCAAACTGGCTGGTTATGTCTCTCTCTCACTCTGCAGATTTAGCACACATATTATCGCGCTGGAGCTTTCATGTATTTGTCAAGATGCTCATGTCCACACAAGAGTGCTTTGTCAACTTTTTGAAAAGGATACAAAAGAGTGTCTTTGAAAAGTTTTATTTTACACCTTTACACAATCCACAGAAACCAAATCAAAGCAGTGAGTTGTAAAATTTTCCTTTTCACACACATCAGCAGACCTGCTTTTCATTGATTCACCCTCCTGTGTCCAAAAGCAGGGCACTGCACATCCTCATCTGCCTCAGATTCTGAAGGAGTGAAAGGTCGATGTTGAATCAGTATCAGCCACTACAATTAGGAGAGTCACAACCATGACAGAGCATTCCCTGTTCTTTCCAATTCCCTCCACCTCTGTAACTGTGGAAACCCTGTAAAGCCTCCAAGAACAAGGTGACAATTTCTGGCCTGAAGGGGCATGTCTGCAACAAGCCGTCTACTCTACAAGCAATGGAGCCAGCCCAGATCAGGCAGGTGAGTTTCCATCCCGTATTTCAAGAGGGGACAGGTAAAGGGATTTGCTCATAGATACTGGCAGATCCCAGGGAGGAGCTGTTTCACCTCTCACAGCAAGGTCCCAGCCACTCAGCTCATTCAAATTGGCTGCAGTTCGGCAACTGCATCAGGTATGAACTTATGGAGCTCCCCCCACACCTGCTTTCCAAAATGTGCCTCTCTGCCTTTTAAAAGGAGTTCAAGGTCTTCTGAATATCAATAAGCAACAAGGTTCTCCAGAGGCTCTTCTGCCTTCTGTCTTGTTCAGATGACAAGAAGTGCTATCTGCTCCCCGTGGTTTTCAGGTTTTCCACAAGGGAGGGAGGCTTTTTGGTCCTGTAGGCAGCGGTGCCTGCGATCCGGGGCCCTCAGATGGAACTGATGTAAGGCAAAAGAGGAGGCTCCCGCACCACCAATGTGGTGCCCTTGGGAGTATAGGCTCGGAGTAGCAATTCCTCTTCTGCATGAGCTGTCACTGCCACCCATCCTGCACAGCCAAAAGGAATACAGACAGTGAGACAAGTCCCCAGGATCATAATGAGGGTTCTGACACAAACTACTGCCTCCCATAGTGGCTGAGAACCTGAGCTTACCTATGTGTGATTTCTTTGAGAAACTAAGCTCAAAGGTCATATCCAGCTCTTTCCGAATAGAAGGCAGCACCTAAAGCCACATCTTACTCTCCCTAGACATAGCTCCTTCCTGGTAAACTGAAAAAGGATGGTGGGAACTACCAAAAACACAATAAAGCCTTCCTATCAATGGCCCTTTCCCTCTCACCTGGACAGCCAACCGTGTCACAGCCATTCCTGATGCTGTGGAACCTGTATGGCAGCCAGAACATAAAGCACTCCATTGTAGCCGTCCTGTACAAACATGGCTGTCAATCTCCATTCCTGGAGGTTGTCAAGCCTCAGCTGGACAAAGCCATGGCTGCTGTGATTTTGTGTTGTTGACAGTCCTGCTCTGAGCAGGAAATATGGCTTCACCCCTTCAGAGATCTCTTCCCATCAATGTTTCTAGGATGCAGACCCTGCAAAGCAAACTAATGAAGAAATATTAAATTACCTGCAGAGGAAAGCTTGATATCTGCAACTGCCTCAGTGGTACCAATTCCTTTCAGTGTAATGTCCTGAGGGACAAGTGGGGGGAACTCTTTCATTCGCTCTTCCTCACCCATGGGAACCTAAGATCAAAACACGAAGAAAAGATTTCATAGTCAAGAAATCCTTCAGAACTCCTACCTTAAACTGGCAAGCAAGGCACAAGAGGGAATAAACATATGAGACATTTGTTAGCCAATTAAGAGCTGGCTGGAATAATCTCCAGGAGCTATTTCAGGTTTGCCAGAATCAGTATCACATTCAGAGGAGCCCCATGGGAGGTGAGCAAAGATGGAGTGCCCACTGCAGGACACAGCTGGTGGCTCAGGCCAGCCGCCTTGACATGAGTGACAGCACTTGTTCTCCATGTGCCCAGGAATGGGAATGCCAGGACAGGGACAGCTCACCCCATCTCCCAACAATCTGCAAGTGCTACACAGTACGTTGTCATACCAAGGAAGAAGTCAGACCACCGAAAGATGAAGAGGTGTGCAGAGGATCCAGCAGGTAAAGAATAAGAAAGGTACATTTTTCAACTGCAACCTGTGCTGAAACCCCAGTCTGAAGGTTTGCCATGGAAAATATCCCTGTTGCTGCCTGCACTTAAAGCCAGTTCAAGAAGAGCCAAGTATCAGAGAGCAGACCACTCTACATCTTCTCAGCCTGAATGCCAGAAACAGAAGCTCTCCTGAAAACATCTCAAGTGCTCTCTCCTATCACACCTGCAGCCACGCAGTCTTTGCAAGTGCAGTGCTCCACACTGCACGTTTCCATTGCAAAGTCCCAAACTCCTGATATGTGTGGATTTTCCCTGTCAGTTGTGCCCCAGCCAGGGTGCTTCACCAGGCAGGACAGCTGCTTGCCTGCAGCCAAGAGCCCCTCATAGCACCTCCTCTCTCGGCCAGCATGCTTCTCGTAGATGGCATCTGCGTTACTCAGGGTAGTGATGTGGACTGGCAACAGGTTAGAAGCCACGACAGAAAACCAGGCAGACTTTTCTCCCTGAAATAAATAACCATCATGGCTAGGCTTCGCCAAGATTTGGGGAGGGCTCTACCCACATTTGCTACAAGTGCGTTGGTGGCTAAAAAGGACAATACGAGATAGACAAGACCGGTTGCAAAAGGCACAGTAGAAAGACTCCTTAGGTGGTAGAAATAAATAACAAGAGGATGTTAATTATGGTAACAGAAAAGCAGTCCTGAATTTCTCTCTCCTGTCCCGTTTCTTTCCTGCATGTTAAAAAACTGCTTGCCTGATGTCCCCTCCCTGTCGGAGGGGTCCTTGCCTCTGCCACTGTGGAGCAGCCAGGGTTTATATCAACTGGGGAGTTGAGCTTTCAGGACAGAAGCGCCCACAGCTTCACCATCCTGCCTCAAAGCACCCCCAATGCCCCATCTCCTGCCATCACAGCTGCTCTGCTCAGGCAAATCATGCCAGAGAGATCTTTGCCTCTGAGTAGGGCATTACTACTCTGTCCTGCCAAGCTGTTTTTTTGGAACAGGGCTCTGGATTTTCACCTTAGCTATGATGGAGCTCTCCTGCCATACCAGTACATTATTACTTACAGAATCCTGCTCCCTCCACCTTTCTGGTTTTCTTTCAGCAGGTCAAGAATGTCCATAGCAAAGTACCAATTCAACATTTCTATGGTGATCTTGGAAAGCTGACTGAAACAAAGGAACAGCCATACACACCTCCAAAACAGGGCAAACTACTGAGAAAAGGTTCTAGCACTTATGATAATGTCTATGTGGAAGAAATATCATTGGAGGTCAGCTCCACACAGTTCAGTAAAGGTGTATGGTATGGGATTTATAATAAATGGAAGAAATTATTGGCAGTGGGGACACACAGTACCTTTTAAAAATATCTTTATAGAAACTAAAATACATATGCAATTAATTACTTCCTCTGGCAAATTCTTCAGAAGTCTGTGTCAGGAAAGAAAAATGTCCATGCTTTTCTCTCCTGGTAGCCAGCTTTCACAAAACACAGAAATGAGAAAACCCACTTATTTTCCCAGCTAATTCTGGCATTCCCAAGGCATTCTGATCTTATGCAGTTATTTATTAACAGATTCATCATCTCAAAGCAGCAAAAAAGGGTCTGGGAAAGTTACCCAAAAAGCCTTTCATGTCTGGTACTATA
>NW_020903427.1:0-854 GCF_003984885.1 Neopelma chrysocephalum | reverse complement strand
CTTTTCTCATGGTTTAGTAATACAATATATTCACTTTGAATACACTTGTGAGATCTGTCTAATTAACCACAAAAGAATTGAAGACTTAAAAGTAAATTATTCCCAGGGGCTTGTCTTGTTAGAATGCCATCACTGAGAAGAGAGTGTGGAGGAATGATCAGACAAGGAGACCATCCCCGGGGGCTGGGGAAGCAGGAACTCAGAGTCACTGGTTACAGGTGGCAAATGGACTGTGAGATGTTTCTGTGAAAGCCCCTAAATGGTGTGCTGGTTTCAGGGGGAGTACAGTTAAATTTCTTCCCCGTGGCCAGTGCAGGGCTGTGGTTTGGTTTGTGCTGAACACAGGGTTGATAATCACAGAATGACAGAATGTGCTGAGTTGGAAAGGACCCACAAGGATCATCCAGTCCAACCCTTAGCCCTGCACAGGACCATCCCCAAGGGTCACACCATGAGCCTGAGAGGATCATCCAAACACTTCTTGAGCTCTGTCAGCCTTGGTGCTGTGCCCACTGCCCTGGGGAGCCTGGTCAGTGACCAACCACCCGCAGGGGGAAGAATCTTTTTCTAAGATCCAACCTAACCCTGCCCTGACACAACTTCAGGCCATTCCCTCAGTCCTGTTCCTGGTCCCCACAGAGCAGAGCTCAGGGCCTGCCCCTCCTCTGCCCCTCCCCAGGAAGGTGGAACTGCAGTGAGGTCTCCCCTCAGTCTCCTCCAGCTGAACACACCAAGTGTCCTCAGTGTCCTCACACGCCTTCCCCCCAAGGCCCTTCCCCATCTTCCTTGCCCTCCTTTGGACACTCCCTAATGGCTCAATCTCTCCCTTCCATTGTGTCCCCCCAAACTGCCCC
>NW_020903426.1:0-2530 GCF_003984885.1 Neopelma chrysocephalum | reverse complement strand
CAGGTGTCCCCTGCAATGCATTATAGCCACCTGTAATGGGAGTTGGATGGCTTCTAACAATCGCAGGATCTCCTCTGCATGTTTAACAGCCTTTCCTTGAGTGGTCAATAGTCCTCTTTCCTTCCAGATTGCTCCGTGGGCATGTACAACAGCAAAGGCATATTTAGAGTCAGTCCAGATGTTGATTCGCTTTCCCTTTGCCAGTTCAAGAGTTCGGGTAAGAGCTATCAGTTCTGCTTTCTGAGTTGAAGTTCCTACAGGTAAAGGGTTGGATTCAATTACCTGTTCTGTTGTGGTCACTGCGTAGCCAGCCATCCTTGTACCTTGTTTCACAAAACTGCTGCCATCCGAGAACCAGTCGTCTGCATCCTGAAGTGGTTCTTCTTTGAGGTCTGGGCGACTGGAGTACACTGCTTCAATGGTCTCCAAGCAGTCGTGTACAACAGGTTCCGATGAGGTTTTTCCTTCTAGGAATGAAACTGGGTTGACAATGTTAGTCACTTGAATGGTTACATCATCAGATTCAGCTAGGATTGCCTGGTATTTCTGGAACTGGGAAGGTGACAGCCAATGGTTCCCTTTTTGTTCTAGCACTGCAGATACAGTATGGGATACCAACACAGTCATTTTCTGTCCCATAGTAAGCTTTCTGGCTTCTTCTATGTTTACAACCACTGCTGCGACAGCCCTTAGGCAAGTAGGTCATCCTTTGCTTACCTCATCCAGTTGCTTGGAGAAGTAGGCCACTGCTCTTTTGTGCGGCCCCAGTTGTTGAGCCAGGACCCCTAAAGCCATTCCTTGATGCTCGTACGAGAACAACCAGAAGGGCTTCGTCACATCAGGTAAACCCAACGCCGGAGCCTTCATGAGTTCTCGCTTCAGTCTTTTGAAGGCTTTGTCTGCCTCGGGGGTCCAGGTTATGTGATCTTTATTTACTCTTAGCAGATCATACAGAGGCTTTGCAATTATCCCATACTGATATATCCACAAGCGGCACCAACCTGTCATTCCTAGGAAGGCTCGGAGGCTTCTCACTGTTTCTGGTCTGGGTGTCTGGCAGATGGCTTCTTTCCTCGCTGTCCCCAGGGATCGTTGTCCTCCTGATACTTCATATCCCAGGTACACGACTTTCTCCTGGACCAGCTGAGCTATCTGTTGAGAGACTCGATAACCACTTAAACCCAAAAAGTTTAAGAGAGATATTGTCCATTGAATGCAGTCCTCTTTTGTTTCTGTTGCTATTAGGAGATCATCTACATATTGCAGAAGAACGCCCTCTCCCGGTGGCTGTTGCCATAGCTCTAGTTCTCTGGCTAATTCGTTACCAAAAATTGTGGGACTGTTTTTAAAGCCTTGAGGCAAGACCGTCCATGTAATTTGCATTTTTCTCCCCCTGTTAACAGACTCCCATTCAAAGGCAAAAATCTTTTGGCTCTCTTGTGCTAGGGGTAGACAGAAAAAGGCATCTTTTAAATCCAACACTGTAAACCAGATCAAATTGTCCCTTAATTTAGTCAGAAGTGTATAAGGATTTGCTACAACAGGATGTATAGTTTTGGTTATTTTATTTACTGCTCTTAAATCTTGTACTAACCTGTAGGTCCCATTTGGTTTCTTCACTGGAAGGATTGGAGTGTTAAAGTCTGATTCACACTCTATCAACAGCCCTAATTTCAGAAAGTTTTCAATTATTGGTTCAATCCCTTTTTTATCTTCTAGCCTCAGTGGATATTGTTTCTTAGCCACTGGTTTAGCTCCTGGTTGTAATTCTATTTGAATAGGGGTTGGCCCATTTTGACTTACCTGGAGTGTCAGTGGTCCACACCAGGGGATATACCTGATTTATAATTTGGTCAATATTCTGATTGTTTGGTTTTGGTTCTATGCAGCTCACAACCAAACTCAGAGCTGCCAATAATTGTTCCTCCTTTACTTTGAATTCAACTTTACCTTGTTTAAATTCTATTACAGCTCCCAGATTTTCTAATAGATCTCTGCCCAATAAAGGTTTGGGTGAACTTGGCAAATACAAAAACTGATGCAATCCCATTTGTTTCCCAATTTTAAACTTTAGGGGTTTTAAAAAGAAAGCTTTTTCTGATTGGCCAGTGGCACCAACAACCTGTACATAATTATCAGTTTTAGGTATCAATTCCTGATTTAAAACAGAAAATGTTGCTCCAGTGTCGATCAAAAAATCCAGTTTTTCTTCTTCTTCCCCTAGCTGAATTGTAACCAGCGGGTCTGCCAGGGAAAAACCAGCCGGTCCCTGTCAATCACTATCTTGGTGGGCTATGACAGCCCCCCCCGAATTCCTGTTTGCCCGAGTAGGACACTCCCTCTTCCAGTGTCCCTCCTGCTTACAATAAGCACAATGATTTTGACCTATCTCTGTTTGCTTGAAGGGTAAACCTCCCCTTCCCCGTGTTGCCTGTCCACGGCCACGCCCCCTGTAATACTGTCCTGCCGTTACTGGGTTCCACGTTAAAACTGCAATCATTGCCCTTGTAAGCCTTTTATCTTCCCTCTT
>NW_020903425.1:0-1406 GCF_003984885.1 Neopelma chrysocephalum | reverse complement strand
CACCCACCAGCACCCCCAGAGCCCTCTCCCAGCAGGGACTTCCATCCGTTCCTCCCCCAGCCTGCATTGATCCCAGGGGTTGCCCTGACCCGGCTGCACCACCTTGGTTTGTCCAACCTCAGGAGATTCCTGTGTGTCCTGGGAAATGGGGGAAGGGGAATTCACCTGACTCTTGGAGATTTGTTTGTCTGGTGGTGCCCCAGGGAAAAACAAAACCCTGTCAGTCCGACCTAGTCTGTCCCATATTCCGCCCAGGAACCCTCCTCCAAAGAGATCCACCAGGTGGGGGGAATTCCAGTGCCCCTTTTTGGGGACTGGCACGTCACAGCCAAAGGAAAACCCCTCAGTTACTCCGGCATCGACAAAACTGGCAGCACCTTTATAAAGGACTCCCTCCAACAGTCTGTGGAATAACACTCTTATTAATACAAACTGGCACAGGTTAAAGGTTCGTGGTGGTCAGGGACAGGGTCTGGCTGCAAAACCACACTTCAAACAATGTCAAAATTGTTGTTAAAGCAAAGCAAAGCACAAACTCTAAACCAAACCAATCCACAAATATATTAGGAAGCAAAAGTCAGCTCTAGTCCTTCCAAGATGTGACTAACACGCAAAGCTGACACTTCCCACCCAGCACAGGCGTCCCTGAGGGGGAGGAAGGCAGGTTCAACCCCTCCATTGATCCCAACAGTTTCAATGGAAATCTCCCTCCAACTCTTTCCCCATTTCCAACTCTCTTTTATGCTATTTCTTTAGGTTTAGGAGGAGTTTGAGGGTTTCTAATCAGAAGTGCTACAATTGTTTATGGGGTGCCTGGGGAGCTTTGTGGGGCATCGTGACCTTATCCCAGCTGGGAAGCAACAGCTGGAGTCTCTTTGCCGTCCGGGAAGCAGCAGCTGGTTTTCCTCTCTAATTCCTATTCTATGTTAACTTTTAGCCTTATCTATCTCTCCACACTCTGGGACCATTTCTCTGGCTCGTCCAGGTCCCTCTGGATGCCATCCTGTCCCTCAGGTGTGTCACCTGAACTGCTCAGGTCGGTGTCACCTGCTCAGGGTGCCCTCCATCCCTTCACCTACATCATTAAGGAAGATGCCGGATACTGGGGCCAGGAGTGAGGGTGTGGAGTCCAGCTGGGGATTCCTTGCTGGGGATAAGGGCATGGACAGTGGGACTGGGAAGGGGGCAGCAGTCCTCAGACTCTGGAGGTGTCTCCTGCAGAGAGAGGACAGGAATGGCTTTGAGAAAGACCTTGCAAAATCCCAACGGAGGAGGTGCCCAGGATGTGAGGGAATTCCCTGTGCTGGAGGCAATCACATCCCCTTGGGGTGCAGGGTCTGTAAATGCCCCCCCTGAGCGACTTCACCTCCCCTGGGCCCCTCCTCAGTCAACGTTCCTCAATTATC
>NW_020903424.1:0-517 GCF_003984885.1 Neopelma chrysocephalum | reverse complement strand
GAATGGCTTCCCAGTGCCAGAGGGCAGGGAGAGATGGGATATTGGGAGGGAATTCCTGGATGGCAGGGTGGGGAGGCCCTGGCACAGGTTGCCCAGAGCATCTGTGGCTGCCCCTGGATCCCTGGGAGTGTCCAAGGCCAGGTTGGACAGGGCTTGGAGCAACCTGGGCTGGAGTTGCTCGCAGCCCTTGTTTGGTGGGAGCCCAGCTGGACCTTGGGCTGTGCCCATGGGAGCCCCGAGGCTGCCCCAGCCCTTTGCTGTTTTTTTGGGTCGAGGGCACTGTTGTTCTTCCCTCCTGTCCGTGCCAGGCCCGGCCGTGGGCTGGGGAGGAGGAGGAGGAGGATTGAGGGGGATTTTGGTGCCTGAATGAGCCACAGAGCTCAGATTTCCTGCAGGGAATCCATCCTCTCCCTCCTGGAGGTCTGCACCAGCCCTTGGGGAGTCGCCTTGTTCTCGGGGTACCCGTTTCCTGCCTTTCTCTCTGTGTGTCCTGCATGGGAAGGGACGAGGTCTTTAT
>NW_020903423.1:0-534 GCF_003984885.1 Neopelma chrysocephalum | reverse complement strand
CATATAACCAAAGAACTGGTACTTTGCCAAACCACACAGACCCATTTTCCAATTGAAAGCTCAAAAGATAAAATGAAAATCAAGATGCTTTTCCTTTCTTTTTTAACTTTTAATAATTCAAAGATGATCGATTTGATTTTCAAAGCAATTTTAAGGACAACAGAGAGACTGAGCTTTTAGGGAACTATATTGACTGTAATAAATGAAGCAAAGAAAACTGTTTTAGCAAATACAAATATTGTTTTAGTATCAAGGATTTGGAAGCTGAAATTTTGAAAAAAAAGTGACGACTGAATCTGATAAAAGCAGTGATCAAGAGCAAAGAAACCTTACACATTCCCTTCAGCAACAGTGACCAGAAGTCATAATTGGACAAGCATTCATGGACAACGTGAGAGGATTCCTTCAACAGTCACATACTAGTATGTACCAGTCACATACTAGTGCTCTTAGAGAACAACAGACTTTTTGGCCTTTCAACAGTTGTCAAGTATTTACAGGTTGTGACTTGGGTTAGGAAAGAGGAAGTTAAGA
>NW_020903422.1:0-682 GCF_003984885.1 Neopelma chrysocephalum | reverse complement strand
GGGTCGAGGTGGCCCTGCACGACATCAATGACCATTCGCCCGTTTTCGCTGCTAAACGAGTCACTTTTGACATCCTCGAAACGAGCGACCCAGGCTCGCGATTCCCTTTGGAGGTTGCTCGGGACCATGATATTGGTAGTAACAGCATCCAGGCATACAGCATCGCTCCCGAGAACGAGTACTTTAGTGTCTCCTATGGAAGTCGGAGTAATGGCGACAAATATGTTGAACTTGTTTTGGAAAAGCCTTTAGACAGAGAGGAACAGGCAGAGATGCATTTCAGTCTCATTGCCGTGGATGGGGGCTCTCCACCCAGGAGTGGGACCACACAAATCCATATTGTCGTTCTGGATGCCAATGACAATGCTCCAGTCTTCACACAGGATCGTTACACTGTGCAGGTTTTGGAAAATGCACCAGAGGGCTCTGTGGTTCTGACTGTGCTGGCAACTGATCGGGATGTGGGAGTTAATGGAGACATCTCCTATCAGTTCAGTGAAGCAGTCAGCCAGAGCGACTCCGCATTTGAGATTGATCCCATAACGGGTGAAATTAAACTCACAAAGCCCCTGGACTTTGAGGCAGCAGAGACTCACGAACTCAGTGTGAGAGCCAGAGATGGTGGGGGACTCTCGGCAATCTGCAAAGTGTTGGTGGAGGTGTTGGATGTGAATGACAATGC
>NW_020903421.1:0-608 GCF_003984885.1 Neopelma chrysocephalum | reverse complement strand
TTGGTATTACCAGAAAAATTAATATGGCAATTTGTGAAAACAGAACATGATAAAACTCACTGGGGTTTGGATCCACTCTATCAACACTTAAAAGCTAGGGTAGCTGGACCACATTTGTTTACCACAACAAAGCGAGTCACATCCCAATGTGAACTTTACCTGAAAAACAATCCAAATACCAAACTTAAAATTAACCCAGGAGCAATAAAAAGAGGATGCATTCCAGGTGAGATTTGGCAGATTGATTTCTCTGAACTTCCAAGAAAAGGGGGGTATCGTTATTTACTAGTTTTGACTGACACATTTTCTGGTTGGCCAGAGGCGTTCCCATGTAGAACAAATAAGTCTAGAGAAGTGGTTAAAGTCTTGCTAAATGAGATTATACCACGATTTGGAGTACCTAAGAGTATCTCTTCAGATAGAGGTTCACACTTTTGTGCAGAAGTAGTACAAGCAATAAGTAAAGCATTAAAAATTGATTGGCAATTGCATACGCCCTAAAGACCCCAAGCAAGTGGGCAAGTAGAAAAAATGAATCATCTCATTAAACAACAAATTGCCAAAATATGTCAGGAAACAAATCTTTACTGGTACCAAGCTTTACCTAT
>NW_020903420.1:0-375 GCF_003984885.1 Neopelma chrysocephalum | reverse complement strand
ACCTGGGGGGTCTCTGAGGTGGTTTTGGGGTCCCTGAGATGGTTTTTGAGGGTCCCAGGGGGTATTTTTGGGGCGTGGGGGGTTTTGGGGTCCCCCTGACCCCCCTTTTCCCCCCCCTGCAGTACCTGGGCTATTTTGGGGATGCCAAGCACAGGTACTGGGGGTTACCTGCGAGTCCCTCAGGTGGTTTTGGGGGTGATTTTGGGGTCCCTGAGATGGTTTTTGGGGGTCCCAGGGGGTATTTTTGTTGTGTGTGTGGTTTTGGGGTCCCCCCTGACCCCCCTTTTTCCCCCCTGCAGTACCTGGGTTATTTTGGGGATGCCAAGCTCAGGCACCTGGGGGGTCTCTGAGGTGGTTTTGGGGTCCCTGAGATGG
>NW_020903419.1:0-328 GCF_003984885.1 Neopelma chrysocephalum | reverse complement strand
TGTCCCTGGACCACCTGGTCATGTGTGTGTGCCCCTGGCACACCTGCACACGTGTGTGCCCGACACACCTGGACACACGTGTCCCTGGCACACCTGCATAAACGTGTGCCCACTGCACACGCATGTCCCTGACACACCTGGGCACACGTGTCCCTGGCACACCTGATCATTTGTGTGCGTGCCCCTGGCACACCTGGACATGTCTGTGCCCCCCACACCTGCACACATGTGTGTCCCTGACACACCTGCACACGTGTGTCCCTGACACATCTGTACACGCATGTCCCTGGACCACCTGGTCATGTGTGTGTGCCCCTGGCACACCTGC
>NW_020903418.1:0-340 GCF_003984885.1 Neopelma chrysocephalum | reverse complement strand
AATTCCCTGCTCCTTAAACTCTTCCCATGGATTCCTGGATTCCCAGGATTGGAATGGGATGATCCTCAAGGTCCCTTCCATCCCAAACAATCCCGTAATTCCATGAATTCCCTGCTCCTTAAGCTCCTTCCCAGTTTTCCCTCTGCCCAACCAGGCCCTTCCCTCCCATTATTCCCACCTGGAATTCCCAGGGATCAGCTTTTCCCAGCCTTTGTATCCCGGAGACCTCCGGCTCCGGAGCAGCTCCTGGAAAAATTCCAAGGGATTTGGAATTCCCAGGTTGGAATGGGATCATCCTTAAAGTCCCTTCCCATAATTCCATGAATTCCCTGCTCCTTAA
>NW_020903417.1:0-691 GCF_003984885.1 Neopelma chrysocephalum | reverse complement strand
CGTGGGATCATCCCCTTGGGAATGGGATCCACAATTCCCAAAATCCTGCCTGAATCCCACCCCAAAACCCTCCATTCTCAACCTCCTGGATCCTGGTGTTCCCATGGAATCATCCCAGTATTCCAGTGGGATCATCCCAGGATTATCCCACTATTCCTAGGGGTTCATCCCAGTGTTCCCATGGGATCATCCCCTTGGGAATGGGATCTGCAATTCCCAGCTTGGGAGCCCCAAAATCCTCCTGGATTCCCACCCCAAAACCCCTGTTCCCAACCCTCTGGATCCTGGTGTTCCTCTGGGATCATCCCGGTTTTCCCATGGGATCATCCCAGTTTTCCTGTGGAATCATCCCAATGGATTCTCCTTGGGAATGAGATCCACAATTCCCAAAATCGTCCTTGAATCCCACCCTAAAAACCCCCCGTTCCCGACCCCTTGGATCCCATGGAATCATCCCAGTGTTCCCATGGGATCATTCTTTTGGGAAGGGGATCCACAATTCCCGAAATCGTCCCTGAATCCCACCCTAAAACTGCCTGTTCCCAACCCTCTGGATCCTGGTGTTCCCATGGGATTGTCCCGTTATTCCAGTGGGATCATCCCGGGATCATCCCACTATTCCCATGGGTTCATCCCAGTGTTCCCGTGGGATCATCCCCTTGGGAATGGGATCCACAATTCCCAAAATCCT
>NW_020903416.1:0-506 GCF_003984885.1 Neopelma chrysocephalum | reverse complement strand
GAGGTCCCAGGGGTGTCTGTGAGGTTCTAGGGCTGTCCACAAGGTTCTAGAGGTGCCTACGAGGTTCTAGAGGTGTCTACGGGGTTCTAGAGGTGTCTACAAGGTCCCAGGGGTGTCTATGGGGTTTTAGAGGTGTCCATGAGGTTATAGAGGTGTCTGTGGGGTTCTAGGGGTGTCTATGAGGTTCTGGAGGTGTCTATGGGATTCTAGAGGTGTCTACGGGGTCCTAGAGGGGTCTGCAAGGTTCTAGAGGGGTCTATGGGGTTCTAAGGGTGTCTACATGGTTCTAGAGGGGTCTTCGAGGTCCCAGGGATGTCTATGGAGTTCTAGAGGTGTCTAGAAGGTTCTAGGGGTGTCTATGGGGTTCTAGGGGTGTCTAGAAGGTTCTAGGGGTGCCTACAAGGTCCCAGGGGGGGTTGTGGGGTTCTAGAGGCGTCTATGGCTTCTAGAGGGGTCTAGGAGGTCCCAGGGGTGTCTGTGAGGTTCTAGGGCTGTCCACAAGGTTC
>NW_020903415.1:0-679 GCF_003984885.1 Neopelma chrysocephalum | reverse complement strand
GGGTGCAGGTGAAGCCCACGGACGAGAAGCTGCGGGAGCTGTGTGAGGTTGGGGTGTGGGGGTTGTTCTGACCCAATTTTGGGGTTCTTGACCCCCCATTTTTGGGGTGCAGGTGAAGCCCATGGACGAGAAGCTACAGGAGCTGTGTTGGGTTGGGTTGGGGTGGTTCTGACCCCGTTTTTGGGGTTCCTGACCCCATTTTCGGGGTGCAGGTGAAGCCCACAGATGAGAAGCTGCGGGAGCTGCAGGGGGTTGGGTTGGGGTTGTTCTGCCCCCATTTTTGGGGTTCCTGACCCTGTTTTTGGGGTTCCTGACCCCCAATTTTTGGGGTGAAGGTGAAGCTCACGGACGAGAAGCTGCGGGAGCTGCAGGGGGTTGGGTTGGGGTAGTTCTGACCCCATTTTTGGGGTTCCTGACCCCCCATTTTTGGGGTGCAGGTGAAACCCACGGACAAGAAGCTGTAGAGGATTGGGTTGGGGTGGTTCTGACCCCGTTTTTGGGGTTCCTGACCCCGTTTTTGGGGTGCAGGTGAAGCCCACGGACGAGAAGCTGTGTGGGGTTGGGTTGGGGTTGTTCTGACCCCGTTTTTGGATTGTCTGACCCCATTTTTGGGGTTCCTGACCCCATTTTCAGGGTGCAGGTGAAGCCCACGGACGAGAAGCTGCGGGAGCTGTGTGAG
>NW_020903414.1:0-477 GCF_003984885.1 Neopelma chrysocephalum | reverse complement strand
GTGTTGGGGCATTAAACACCAGGGAATTGAGCTCCAGGGAATTTAGTGCCTGGGAATTGGACATTGGAGCATTTGCCTCTGTAATATTTAGTGTTGGGGCATTAAACACCAGGGAATTTAGTGCCTGGGAATTTGGCATTGAGGAATTTGGCACTGGGACATTTGGCTCTGGAATATTTAGTGTTGGGGCATTGGGTATCCAGGGAATTGAGCTCTGGGATATTTAGTGCCTGGGAACTTGGCTCTGGAATATTTAGTGTTGGGGCATTGGGCTCCAGGGAATTGAACTCCAGGGAATTTAGTACCTGGGAATTTGGCATTGGGGTGTTCAGCTCTGGAATATTTAATATTGGGGGATTAAACACCAGGGAATTGAGCTCCAGGGATATTTAGAACCTGGGAATCTGGTGCCTGGGGAATTTGGCACTGTGGTGTTTGGCTCAGGAATATTTAGTGTTGGGGCATTAAACACCAGGG
>NW_020903413.1:0-328 GCF_003984885.1 Neopelma chrysocephalum | reverse complement strand
CTAAATTCCTGCTTCTTGTCCTTCCTTGCAGGACTGGGAAGCTCCTGAGCACGTATTACAACATCACCTGCTTCCCACGTTCCCTCGGGAATTCCTGCTGAATTCCCGCTGAATTCCTGCTGAATTCCTGCTAAATTCCCACTAAATTCCCGCTTCTTGTCCTTCCTTGCAGGACTGGGAAGCTCCTGAGCACGTAATACAACATCACCTGCTTCCCACATTCCCTCGGGAATTCCTGCTGAATTCCCACTGAATTCCCGCTGAATTCCTGCTGAATTCCTGCTAAATTCCTGCTTCTTGTCCTTCCTTGCAGGACTGGGAAGCTCCT
>NW_020903412.1:0-324 GCF_003984885.1 Neopelma chrysocephalum | reverse complement strand
TGTGGGGTCAGGGGTCAGTGTGTGGGGTCAGGGGTGGGTCTGTGCCCCCTGGTGACACCGGGGTGTCCCCACAGGCGGGTGACAGTGTGACAGGACACATGTGGGGTCAGGGGTCAGTGTGTGGGGTCAGGGGTGGGTCTGTGCCCCCCAGGTGACACTGGGGTGTCCCACAGGCGGGTGGCAGTGCAACAGGACACATGTGGGGTCACAGGTCAATCTGTGCCCCCAGGTGACACTGGGGTGTCCCCACAGGCGGGTGGCAGCATGACAGGACACGTGTGGGGTCAGGGGTCAGTGTGTGGGGTCAGGGGTGGGTCTGTGCCC
>NW_020903411.1:0-452 GCF_003984885.1 Neopelma chrysocephalum | reverse complement strand
GTCCATCCCAGTCCATCCCAGTCTGGCCCAGTCCACCTCAGTCTGTCCCAGTCCTTCCCAGTCTGTCCCTGTCCATCCCAGTCCATCCCAGTCCGTCCCGGTCCCTTCCCAGCAGCCGCCGCCGTTTCCCGGGTCCTGCCCCCCCCGCCCCCCCAGAGCTGCCGCCGGACGCCGCCCCCCCAAGATGCTGACGGGGGTCGGGGCTCCGTCTTTGGCTTCGTCTCCCTGGGCTGGGGCTCGGCCTCCGCCTGCGGGAGGAGCTGAGGGGGGTCCCCGGGGGTCGTGTGTCCCCCCCGGAGCGTGTGTGCCCCCCCGGGACCCCCATCCCGCTGTCACCCCCTTTTCTCTCCCCACGGAGCTCCTGCCCCAGCTCCCGCTCCCCCCTGGGAGGGGCTTTGGGAGCCTCCCTTTGCCTTGACCCCGGGACCCCAGGAATTCCAGGGGGCCCGGGG
>NW_020903410.1:0-464 GCF_003984885.1 Neopelma chrysocephalum | reverse complement strand
GTGAGTGTATCCATACGTGTGTGCATCCATACATGTGAGTGCATCCATACACCCATGTTCATCCATACACACGTGTACATCCATACACGTGTGTTCATCCATCTACACGTGTTCATACCTACACATGTTCCTCCACGCACACACGTTCCTACACACACACGCGTGCACCCATACACGCGTGTACCCCCATACACACGTACCCGCCCCGCAGCCCCCCCCCGCGTGGCCCCCCCCCCCCCCCCCCCCCCCCCGCGTCCCCGCGGTCCCCGCACCCGCCGGCGGCCGTGGCGGTGCCGGCCCTTCCCGGCAGCCGTGGCGCTCGGGGAGGAAGAGTGGTAATTAAGTTAATTTGCACATGCAAATCATCCGCAGTTGGAATCTGTTAATTTTATAATTTGATGTTTAATGTACATATCTGCTGTGTTTTCCCAGCCAGAAACCCAACATTTTCTGGGTGCTAATGA
>NW_020903409.1:0-1065 GCF_003984885.1 Neopelma chrysocephalum | reverse complement strand
CTCCCCTGGCACAGCTGGAGGCCGTTCCCTCTCCTCCTGTCCCTTGTCCCCTTAAGAAGGTGGCAAATGAGATTCAGGAAACTCAAGGGGTGAAAATGTTGCAGGTTGAAAATAAGTCATTTTAGGTCAAATCCTGAAAGTACAATGAGCACCTTCCACTCTCTGTGGTTCATGGAATCAGAGAATCCCAGAATACCAGAGTCACTGAGGTTGGAAAAGCCCTCCAAGTTCATCAGGTCCAACCTGTGACTGATCAAAACCCAGAGCACTGAGTGCCACAGCCAGGCCTTCCTGGGACACCTCCAGGGCTGGGCACTCCAAACCTCCCTGGGCAGCCCCTGCCAAGGCCTCACCACCTTTTCAATGAGAAATTCCTCCTCATGTCCAACCTGAGCCTCCCCTGGTGCAACTTAAGGCCATTTCCTCTTATCCTATCACTTGTTTTTTGGGATAAGAGCCCCCCCGGCTCCCCCCTCCTGTCAGGGAGTTGCAGAGCCAGAAGGTCCCCCCTGAGCCTCCTTTTCTCCAGGCTGAGCCCCCCCAGCTCCCTCAGCTGCTCCTGCTGCTCCAGCCCCTTCCCAGCTCCGTTCCCTTCCCTGGACACTCTCCAGCCCCTCCTTGTCCTTCTGGCCATGAGGGACCTTCCCCTGGTTCCTGCAGGAGCTCAGGAGCATGGGGAGGATCCACTGCATCCAAGGACCAAGCCTTTATCCCCAGCCAGGAGTGGACCTGTCTTAGAAAAGTCACCTCCACATGGCACAGGGGACATTCCAGCTCCAGGAGAAGTGTGGGAACAAGCTACCAGCACAGGGGCTGGGAAGGGGACTGAACACGGTCAGTGGGCTCTCAAACAACACCACAAAGCAAATCAAGAGCTTTGGGGGGGTCAGCCCAGCCCTGGTTGTGTCCTCTCAGCCAGTGGAGCTTTGCCTTGAGTCAGATCCAAGGCGAGCAGCTCCAAGGCCTCGAAGCTCCCTCAGCCTTCACCACTTTGGCAGTTCCAGGAGAAATGTGGAAACAAGCTGCCAGCACAGGGGCTGGGGAGGGGGCTGAACATGGTCAGTG
>NW_020903408.1:0-1163 GCF_003984885.1 Neopelma chrysocephalum | reverse complement strand
CCCTCCATAACACCACAACCATCTCCTACACAGGATGTGCTGCACAGGCCTTTCTGGTTGTCTTCTTTCTTGGAGCAGAGTATTCCCTCCTCACCATCATGTGCTACGACCGCTACGTTGCCATCTGCAAACCCCTGCACTACGGGACCCTCCTGGGCAGCAGAGCTTGTGCCCACATGGCAGCAGCTGCCTGGGCTGCTGGGTTTCTGTATTCTCTGTTGCTCACAGCCAATACATTTTCCCTGCCCCTGTGCCAGGGCAATGCCCTGGGCCAGTTCTTCTGTGAACTCCCACACATTCTCAAGCTCTCCTGCTCACACTCAGGCTACCTCAGGGAACTTGGGCTCACTGTGGTTATTGCCTGTTTAATGTTTGGTTGTTTTGTTTTCATTGTTTTCTCCTATGTGCAGATCTTCAGGGCTGTGCTGAGGATCCCCTCTGAGCAGGGACGGCACAAAGCCTTTTCCACCTGCCTCCCTCACCTGGCTGTGGTCTCCCTATTTATCAGCACCTCATTCTTTGTCTACCTGAAGCCCCCCTCCATCTCCTTCCCATCCCTGGATCTGGCACTATCAGTTCTGTACTCGGTGGTGCCTCCAGCACTGAACCCCCTCATCTATAGCCTGAGGAACCAGGAGCTCAAGGATGCCCTGAGGAAACTGATAACTGGGTGTTTTTCAGAAGCAATAAACTCTCCTTCTTCTGCATGTTATGTACCTCATTAAAGGCCAATCCTGTTATGGACTTCAGTAAAGGCTCACCATATCTTCTCCTTTTTTTGCTCCTGGGAAGGGTGTTATTTTTGTGACAATTTGTTCACAATAAAAAATATTTATATCTGTAAATATATATATATATAAACACCATTTTCAATTCAGTGTTTGCCTTCCTTGCCTGGCCCAGAGGCTGTACAAATTGGGAATTATACTCACTGTTTGCTTAAGTACCAAATAAAGAACTCTGCATTGACTTGTTTGCCTGACATCTTTCCTCTCTGACTTCTCTGCAGCTGCAGGGTCGGTGCCTTTGTGCAGAGCTGGGCCAGAAAAGAGTCCCAGCAGAGCAGCACTGCCAGGGAGCAGCAGCCCTTCTGCTGTGGGGCCTCCTCTTCCTTCTCTTCCACACTGTCCTGCAGAGCCCTGTGTTGTTGGAGGCCTCAGTGC
>NW_020903407.1:0-771 GCF_003984885.1 Neopelma chrysocephalum | reverse complement strand
AGGACTGCAGGTGAGATCTGTCTGTACCTTGTTTTCAGACAAACCTGGTTTTGGTTTTTCTTTTTTTTCTTTAAAGGCTCTCACTGGATATTTTTCTTCCAAAGATTCAGATGACTGGTTGGGTAAAAGTCCTTGAGCAAAATTCTGTGCTGTTTGTGCCAGGTATGTTATACTGTGTTGTGGCTTTTTGTTTATGGTTTGTTTTTTTTAATTATGCTGGAAATAATTTTTTTCAAAATAAGCATTAAACATTTAAACTGCAGTGTTTTACCTTGTTGAATTTATTTTCTTTCAAGCTCAGTGCATTGGAAATCTGTTAGTAAGTACTGACTACAGCAATGTTTGTGTCTCCTGCACCTTTGAAGATTTCTATGGTCACTCACATACAGCTTTAACAACCTGCAGTGACCGTGGTGACACGTAGTAAAGCCAGGCTGTGCTCTGAGAATTGCCATCTCCTAAAGACATTGTCTAACCACACTTCAGAAGTGCTTTTCCTTAGTTCAAGGTATTCATTCATTAGCTAGGGACACTCATAAGCTTTTCCTTTCCAATCAGTTGTTTGTACAATAAACTTAAAACTTCTCTTTTTGGTGTAAATTTGACTCTAAAGCTTAAAGTGTTATGAGCTGTCTTGCTCTCCTCCTTGCAGTACAAACAAATCAGCTTTCTAATGTTTATAATTTGTTTTTACACTCTAAGATTCTGCATTTAGAGTCAGAGGAACACGTTTCCTTTGAGTCAGGCTTTCCCCACTGTGTAATTCAAAGT
>NW_020903406.1:0-338 GCF_003984885.1 Neopelma chrysocephalum | reverse complement strand
CCCTGGCGCAGGAGATCCAGCACAGTCACATCCCGATGCAGGAACTCGGAGGCCAGTTTGGCATATGGTTGAAAGCCAAAATCACACAGATGAAAAACATTTGGGAAGTCAAAAAGCAGATTCCCCACCCTCTGGAAAAAGGTCATGTGGTCTGTGAGCTGTGAAAACCCCCTGGGAACATAGGAAGGGGGATTGGGGCACTGGGTGGCTTCAAAATCCAAACCACAGGGGACTCCTCGGAGGAAATACACGGAGGGAAGGGAAAGATGCTCTGCCAGGATCAACCCACAGGGTACTACAGGGTCTGTGAGGAGGGCATCAAACTTGCTCTCCTGAAG
>NW_020903405.1:0-1086 GCF_003984885.1 Neopelma chrysocephalum | reverse complement strand
ACACTAAGCATCATACCTGTTCTCATTAACAGTCCTCTTCTCCGTCACGCTCTCCACCCACCTTGATTACAATTGAGATGCAAACCATGTGTTGCATCTCCCAGAGCTTTTATACCCTCTGGGATTGGACTCTCCCCTTTCCCCGGGGTCTCGTGGGAAGGGAGGTGGGCCCGGCCAGGGGTATATTAACCCCAGCCTTTGCTGAGGGGAGTCATCCAGCAGCCGAGCTTCAATGGGATAAGAGCTCTCCTGTTCTTTCATTGAATGGGACTTCTCAAGCTATTCCTGCTTTATTGAAGCCTCAGCTTTGGCATCCAAAGAAGCAGAGCTGGATATGGCAATGAAGAGGATTACACTCAAATGCAGGGGTTTTAAATTTAATAGTTTTGTGTGCTGGCTTGGTAAGATGCTTTTGTGACTTGTTATGTTGTTTTCTTTTCCTTAGGAGCCTTGCATCTTTTGGGATCTCCTGATCATCTCAACTGCAGCTTGGCGTTTTTTCACAAGAATGATCCCATCCCAAGGTGAAGCTCCTCTGTGTTGAAGATGGCCACAGACAGCCAGGTTTCCAAGTAGTCAGTGGGGGGTTACAGCCTAGAGATGGAGTGAGGGCTGGGGTGCCAGCTTGGGGATTGCCCGGGGTGTTTTGAAGGCAGTATGCGTGGAAAGCAGTGTCCAGGAGCCCCCTAAATGCCTGTGAAGGCACCCACTGACTTTTCAGATGTGCCACTTAAGTTTTCCTCTCATTCACCCAGATATTCCATGCAATTACAGCTGCAGTCTTTGGCTGCAGGCAGTGACCCTGAGTGGTTTGCCTAAAGAGAAGGGAGACTCTTTCAGCTCTCCCTATGTATCTGGGTGACTTTGGTTAGGGTTTCTTTACCATGCCAGAGGGACAGGGTGTAAAGCAGAGCTGAACAGAACAGAGGCCAGAGGAGCAGAGCGAGAAGGTGGGTCATCACCTGACGTCAGCACGAAGCTGTGGCTTTTGGCCCCAGGTTTACTCGGTGTATGAAGGATTTTCTTGTTTTGGTTTGTTTTTTCTTTGTTTTCAGATGCAGAGCCCTGAGCCCAGGAGGTTCTAGG
>NW_020903404.1:0-508 GCF_003984885.1 Neopelma chrysocephalum | reverse complement strand
TGTGCTCAGATCCCATGAGAACTGCAGAGAACCAAGCTGAGAACACGGCGGGCCCTGGTCCTCTTTGGTGCCCGGGGCTGCCCCGACAGGGAGTCCCCGGCCGCTGCCCCCGGAGCCGCCGCGCCGTCCCCTGAGCGCCGCTGAGGCGGCAGCGCTGGAGCGGGGCCGTGTCTGCCCGGAGCCGCCGCTGCCACGGGGCTGCCGCACTCACCGCCGGGGTTGCCGCTCGCGCAGCCGCCGCTCTGCCCCGGCTGCACCGGGACCCGGCACCGCCTCGGGCCTGCGCTGCCGCCTCAGCGGCCACAGGGCACAGAGGGATGGGGGGACCTTTGCTCTGCACCTGCTGGGGCCTTGCTTTGTTCTGCTTGGTTCTTTGCTTTAGGAAAATTGCTGTTCATTTTAATCCAGCTCCCCAGCACCTCCCTCTCAGTGGGACACCTCTGGCAGCCTCTCCCAGCTCAGGAACCCTCCAGTTTGCAACACTCCAAAGACCCTCGCTGATGCCCAG
>NW_020903403.1:0-876 GCF_003984885.1 Neopelma chrysocephalum | reverse complement strand
CCCTTTTGAGACCCCAAACCGCCTCTAAATGACCCCAAACCACCTCTAAGTGACCCCAGGTGAGCACAGGTGATTCCAAAACTCGCCCCGAAATCCCCTTTAGAGACCCCAAAACCCCCCTAAATGACCCCAAACCATCCCCAGGTGAGCTCAGGTGACCCCAAAATCCCCTTTTGCGACCCCAAACCGCCCCTAAATGACCCCAAACCACCTCTGGGTGAGCTCAGGTGACTCCAGGTGACCCCAAAACTCCCCCAAAATCCCCTTTAGAGACCCCAAACCGCCCCTAAATGACCCCAAACCATCCCCAGGTGAGCTCAGGTGACCCCAAAATCCCCTTTAGAGACCCCAAACCACCTCCAAGTGACCCCAGGTGTGCCCAGGTGAGTCCCAGGTGAGCTCAGGTGAGCACAGGTGACCCCAAAACTCGCCCCAAAATCCCCTTTTGAGACCCCAAACCGCCCCTAAATGACCCCAAACCACCCCCAGGTGTGCCCAGGTGACCCCAAACCAACTCTAAATGACCCCAAACCACCTCTAAGTGACTCCAGGTGCCCCCCAGGTGTGCCCAGGTGAGCACAGGTGACTCCAAAACTCCCTTTTGAGACCCCAAACCATCCCTAAACCTCTCCAGGTGACCCCAGGTGACCCCAAAACTCGCCCCAAAATCCCCTTTAGAGACCCCCAAGCACCCCAAACCCACCCCAAAACCCCCTTTAGAGACCCCAAACCACCCCTAAATGACCCCAAACCACCTCTAAATGACCCCAAATCATCCCCAGGTGAGCTCAGGTGACCCCCAGATCCCCTTTTGAGACCCCAAACCACCCCCAGGTGAGCTCAGGTGAGCACAGGTGACCCCAAAACTCCCCCAAA
>NW_020903402.1:0-600 GCF_003984885.1 Neopelma chrysocephalum | reverse complement strand
GAAGCTCCACACATTTCAAGGAAGTCTGTGGAAGAATCTGCCACATGGAAGTTGGACGGGGCTTTTATAGTTATCAAGAGTTTGACTGCCAGACATATTTGCAGGCCAGGGAGCAGCTTCTCTGTCAAATCTTGCTTCAAAAAGCAGGATGTGTGTTTGAAGTTTCATGAAGCATTTTGGGTTTAGCATAATTCACCATTAAAAACAGCACCTTGACACCAGCAGTAACTCACCACAGAGAGCTTGCACTGTTTGCATTCTCTGACCATTTTTCAGGTATTATCCTGCCAGAAATGGCCCCCTGATTTCCTAAGGTTCCAAAAACTCTCAGGGTTCTTTTGGTTCCATGAGGCCCTGCAGTGTCACAATGGATCCTGGGTTCCATGAGGTTCCACAGTGTCTCTTGTTTCCTTTGCTTCCTTGACTCCCTGCAGTGGCACAGTGGCTCCTTGATTCCCTGATGTTCCAAAATATCCCAGGGCTCCCTTGGCTCCAAGAGACTCCCCAGTGTCCCACCAGTCCCTGTATTCCAGGAGGCCCTGCAGTGTCCCAGTGGCCACTCGGTTCCATGAGCTCCTGTTGTGGTTTAGCTCAATTTCC
>NW_020903401.1:0-329 GCF_003984885.1 Neopelma chrysocephalum | reverse complement strand
AGCTTCTCTGGGAATTCTATTCCAGGGCCTCCCCACCCTCCCAGACAACAATTCCTTCCCAAGATCCCACCTAAATCTCCCCTTTTCCAGTGGGAAGCCATTCCCTGTGTCCTGTCCCTCCATCCCTTGTCCCCAGTCCCTCTCCAGCTCTCCTGGAGCCCCTTCAGGCCCTGCAAGGGGCTCTCAGCTCTCCCTGGATCCTTCTCTTCTCCAGAGGAACCCCCCCCAGCTCTCCCAGCCTGGGTCCAGAGCCTTTGGAGCATCTCTGGACCTGCTCTAACGTGTTCCCATCTTTCCTCTGGTCATAAGAACAGAGTCTGGGTTAGAAG
>NW_020903400.1:0-329 GCF_003984885.1 Neopelma chrysocephalum | reverse complement strand
GTGTGTTTTGTGGGTCACTGAGAGGGTTTAGGGAGTCCGGGGGGGGGTATGTGGTCTCTTATGGGAGTTGGGGGGTCCTTGAGGAGGTTTCGATGGGTCCTGGGGTGGATTTATGAGGGGATTTTAGGGTGTTTCCAGGGGATTTTGTGGAGTCCCCTAAAGCCCAGCAGTGGGTTCGGGGGGTCCCCCAGCCCCCAGGGGAGGGGTCCTAGGGATGTTCCCCAAAATCGGAGGAGGGAGATATACTACATCCGGGTAAGGGGATCCCAGTCCTCCCAGTATATCCCAATAACCTCCCGTTGACCCTCAGTATAGCCCAGTAACCCCCC
>NW_020903399.1:0-1054 GCF_003984885.1 Neopelma chrysocephalum | reverse complement strand
CGCGCAGCCGGGGTCCCGGTCCTGGTGCCTTCGGTCTGGAAGGAATCTTCGACCGTATGCAATTTTAGCCCCCGGCCGGCCGGCGCACCGGCCCACGAACGACGGCCCTTTTTGCCCAGACGGAGGGACCTGACCCTCCGGCTCTTGCCTGCTATTTGTGCGTTGCGATCGCCTCAACGCGTGCAGCCGGGGCTCCCGGTCCTGGCGCCTTCGGTCTGGACGGTACCCTCGACCGTATGCGATTTTAATCCACGGTTGGCCGGCGCACCGGCCCACGAACGACGGCCCTTTTTGCCAAGAAGGACGGACCCGACCATCCGGCTCTCGCCTGCTATTTGTGCGCCGCGATCGGCTCTACGTGTGCAGCCGGGGTCCCGGTCCTGGCGCCTTCGGTCTGGAAGGAATCCTCGACCGTATGCAATTTTAGCCCCCAACTGGCAGGTGCACCAGCCCAAGAACGACGGCCCTTTTTGCCCAGAAGGAGGGGCCTGACCCTCTGGCCCCCTTCTACCCTTTGCGCGCCGCGCTCCGCTCTACAAGCGCAGCCGGGGCTCCCGACTTCGGCACATCCGGTCCTGAAGGAATCCTCAACCGTATCTGATTTTGGCCCTCGGCCGGCTCCCGAACGCCAGGTGCGTTGGTCAGCGAACGGCGACCCTATTTGCCAATGAAGGAGGGGCCTGACCCTCCGGCTCTCGCCTGCTATTTGTGCGCAGCTATCGGCTCTACGCGCGCAGCCGTGGCTCCCGGTCCTGGCGCCTTCGGTTTTGAAATAATCCTCGACTGTATGCAATTTTAGCCCCCGGCCGGCCGCCGCACCGGCCCACGAACGACGGCCCTTTTTGCCCAGAAGGAGGGGCCTGACCCTCCGGGACTCGACTGCTCTTTTTGCGTCGCGATCGGCTCTGCGCGGTGAGCCGGGGCTCCCGGTCCTGGCGCCTTCGGTCTGGAAGAAATCCTCGACCGTATGCAATATTAACCCCAGGTCGGCCGCCGCACCGGCCCACGAACGACGGCCCTTTTTGCCCAGAAGGAGGGGCCTGACCCTCCGGCT
>NW_020903398.1:0-765 GCF_003984885.1 Neopelma chrysocephalum | reverse complement strand
GAAATGAGGCCCATCACTCCAATGTGGCTTTTTTCTTTTCTTTTTATTTTTTTTCAACACCACCTCTTGTTGTTCAACAACTTCGAAAGGGTAGTGGAGAACTATGAAGATCATTCTGGGACTCATGAAATCCTCAGTGTTGATTAGCAGAGAAAAGAGTCCTGGTCTGTGTTAGAGTCTATTATTATACTCTTGTCCATGTATGATGTATTGTAGAAATGCCTGATGTCTAATAAGTATATGTATGGCATCTAGAATTTCTCGTATTGACCTTTTTAGCCACCAATGCGTTTGCAAGAAACGTGGGTAGAGCCCTTCCCAAATCTTCGCTCGCGAAGCCTAGCCATGATTGATTGATTAGGTATCTAGAATATAAATATGTATTCTATAATGAGAATGATCAGTTATAATTCTATACTTCTAAAATATCTTAAAATTCTTATCTAATTCTATATTCAAATAAACTAATATAATAATTCTATACTATGAAGTGAAATATATAAAGTATCTAGAGTACGTACATGTATTCTATAATTAGAGCTATCAATTTTAATGATCTATTTCAAAAATATCTAAAAAAGTTATCTATTATCTATTAAAATATAAAAATATAATAATTATATAGTATAGAGTGAAATGTAGTTATATTCTATTATATTCTATATTCTGTTCTATTCATGGCTAGGCTTTGTGAACGAAGATTTGGGAAGGGCTCTAGCCACATTTGCTATAAGTGCTCTGGTGGCTAAAGAGGCCAAGGCGAGA
>NW_020903397.1:0-613 GCF_003984885.1 Neopelma chrysocephalum | reverse complement strand
TCACTGACACCACCACCAACGTGCAACATTTATTTCTATACCTGACCACTCCTGCAGGGAATGAGCAAAGACAGAACCTCTTGCTCCCAGAAACTCCCTGCAGGATAACAACATACACGATTATTGCCAAACAAACAAAAGATAGCTTAAATCAATTAACTACTTTAATTTAATAATTAGGCTAGTTAAGCAACTAAGTAATTTAATTAATAAGTACTATAATATGTAGTTATAATATTTAGACTGTTTCAGATTTACTTTGAAGATAGAGTTACATAAGATAGATAGAGTTACATAGCATAGATATACTATATTTACATATTATAATATTTACTATATTTATAGGGCACATAGATAGATGCTTGCAGTTAGATTATAGGAATAAGACACAAGATATAAGATTAGGAAGATTGCCTGTAGTTTCCCTTTAAGTACCCTTTACCTCTACCTACCTCTTTAACTCACATTTATTGTTAAATAAAATATGTATTATATAAAATCCTGCTGTTGTTGGCCATTGGTCTCATTTACACCTGAATTCGGGCTGGGGCACCTCTCCCTAATCAGATCAGAACACACGGGCAGGGACACCTTCCCCCACACCAGCTGGCTC
>NW_020903396.1:0-2629 GCF_003984885.1 Neopelma chrysocephalum | reverse complement strand
GAGGGGCACTGGGGGATTACTGGGGGATACTGGGACACACTGGGGGGAACCAGGGGGCACTGGGAGGGACTGGGGGGTTACTGAGGGACACTGGGAGGGCACTGGGAGGGCCTGGAAGTGAACTGGGGCACACTGGGGGGCACTGGCAGAGAACTGGGGAGTTACTGGGGGATTATCAGGAAACACGGGGGGACACCGGGAGGTTACTGGGCCATACTGGGGGGCAGCGGGAGGTCACTGGGACACACTGGGTGGTTACTTAGGGGGTACTGGGCCATACGGGGACCCCTGGTGGCCTAGTGGTTAGCATGCAGGACTCTCACCTCTGCGACCCAGGTTCGAATCCCAGCCAGTCCCCCGGGCAGATGGAGCCCGTTAGGCCTGTAAGGCCATCCATCTATGAGAAGGTCACTCTAAACAAACCTACGTCCTGAGGACTTCACTGCCATTGTCCAAGCTTGCTTGGCCCCGGCAGATGAACCTTAGGATTAAAGGGTGGGCTCAGTTCAGCGCAGGCTGTGTCTCACCTAAAAAGTCCATTGCGCAGGCTGGAAAGGTAAAAGACCTTTCCCAAAATCTTCGTTCACGAAGACTGGCCATTATTATTATTACTGGGCCATACTGAGGATCACGGGGAGGTCACTGGGATATACTGGGGGCACTGGGATCCCCTTACCCGGAGGTAGTATATCTCTCCCCCCAGATTTTGGGGGGCATCCCTAGGACCCCTCCCCTGGGGGCTGGGAGACCCCCTGAACCCCACTGCTGAGCTTTAGGGGGCCCCACAAAATCCCCTCAAAACCCCTGAAATCCACCCCTTGACCCATTGAAACCTCCTCAAGCTCCCCTCAAATGCCATCAGAGATCTCATCCCTCCCCAGCACCCCCTAAACCCTCTCAGTGACTCGCAAAACCCACCTGGGACCTCCCAAGCCACTTCACGGACCCCCCAATCCCCCTCACGGACCCTCAAAACCGTCTGGGACCCCTTAAACCGCCTAGAGCCCCCAAAACTGCCGAAAAGGCCCCCGCAAAGCCCCTCAAGACCCCCAAAGCTCCTCACAGACCCCCAAAACCCACCTGGGACACCCCAAATCTTCTCAGAAACCAAACCGCCCTCAGAGACTCCCAAACCCCTTCAGGGACCTTTAATTCCCCCCGTGATTCCCTCAGGACACCGAATCCCCTCAGGGACCCCTCAAAACGTCCCCGGGAACCCCCGAACCCCCTCTGCTAAACCCTCCCGAGCCCTCCAACCCACAGCCGCGCTCCCCGCAGCCCCCGAGGGGATCCCCAGACCCCGCTCTCGCCGCCCCCCCGCCAGCTCACACAGCTCAATGCAGACCCCGCCGCCAGCACGGATTCCCGGCAGCCAACATGGCGCCCGCTCTGCGCGCGCACCGCCTGGACTGACCCGCCCCGCAGCCAATCAGCGCGCGGACACGGCCCCCGCCCGCCCCCAGACACGCCCCCGCTTTGCGCGGTGCATTGTGGGAGTTGAAGTGCCCGCTCGCTGATTGGCTGCGGCGGTGTTCTCAAAATGCGATGCGCGCGCAGAGCGCCCTGTTTGCTTCCGGGAATCGGTGATGGCGCCTCCCTTTGTCTGTGTGAGCTGGCACGGGGGGGGCGGCGAGAGCGGGGCTGTGGGGATCCCCTCGGGGGCTGCGGGGAGCGCGGCTGTGGGTGGAAAGGCTGGAGGGCTCGGGAGGGTTTAGCGCGGGGGTTCGGGGGTTCCCGAGGGTCAGAGCGCAGGGCCGTGTAACCCTCTCGGGGGCCGCGGGGCCCGGGGGCCTCCCAGGAACCCGGATGTTGGATCGGTTTCTGAGAAAGTCCCTCGGAAAAAAAAATTCTAAACCAGCCAACCAAAGAAAGAACCCTAAAAAAGGAAAAGTGAGGAAAAGGTGAAGGAAAAACTGCAAGGGCCAGGATGATTTTATTGCTTTGCTTCAGTTTTTCCTTGCTCTCCTCCTTCTCGGATTCTTTGCTCCCTTCCTTTACAGAAAGCTCTTCTGCTGTTCTGTGGTTTTGGGGTCCCTGGGGAGTCCCTGAGGAGGTTTTGGGGGTTCTCTGAAGGGGTTTAGTGTCCTGAGGGGAATTAAAGGCGGGGGTGACGTTCCCTGAATGGGTTTGGGAATCCGTGAGGGAGTCTTGGAGTCTTCGAGGGAATTGGGAGGTCCTGGTGGGGCTTTTAGGGGAGGTTTTGTAGCAGTTTTAGGGATTTCTAGTGGGATTTTGGGAGTTGCAGACGGTTTTGAGGGTCCCTGAGGGGGTTTTTGGGGTCTCTGAAAGGGCCTGGGGGGTCCCAGGTGGGTTTTGCGGGTCACTGAGAGGGTTTAGGGGGTCCTTGGGGGGGGATGAGGTCTCTGAGGGGATTTGTGGGGTCCTTGAAAAGGTTTGGATGGGTCCAGAGGTGGATTTCTGAGGGGATTTCAGGGGTTTTGAGGGGATTTTATGGAGTCTCTGTCGGTGGACTGACCCCAGGGAAAGGGGATCCCAATTCCCCCCTGAGCCCCAGAGACCCCCAAAACTCAGCCCACAGAGACCCCACAGGGAAGGAGGTCCGGGGGTCCCCTAAAGTCCAGCAGTGGGGTTCAGGGGGTCCCCCAGCCCCCAGGGGAGGGGTCCTGGG
>NW_020903395.1:0-492 GCF_003984885.1 Neopelma chrysocephalum | reverse complement strand
TTAGAAGGATTTTGGGGTGATTTCAGGGTGTTTTGAGGTGATTGGGGTTGGTTTTGGGGTGATTTAGGGGCATTTTTGGGGTGTTTTGAGGTGATTTGGGGTGGTTTGGGGTGATTTAGGGGCATTTTTGGGGTGTTTTGGGGTGTTTGGGGTGTTTTTGGGGTATTTCGAGGTGGTTTTGGGGTGTGTGTGGTGATTTTGGGGCATTTGTGGGGTGATCTTGAGGCGATTTGGGGATGTTTTGAGGTGATTTGGGGTGGTTTTGAGGTGATTTGGGGTGGTTTTGGGGTGATTTAGGGGCATTTTTGGGGTGTTTTGAGGTGATTTGGGGTGGTTTTGGGGTGTTTGGAGCGTTTTTGGGGTGTTTGGGGCGTTTTTGGGGTGTTTGGGGCGTTTTTAGGGTGTTTTGAGGTGATTTGTGGTGGTTTTGGGGTGTTTGGGGCGATTTTGGGGTGTTTGGGGCGTTTTTGGGGTGTTTTGAGGTGATTTATG
>NW_020903394.1:0-377 GCF_003984885.1 Neopelma chrysocephalum | reverse complement strand
CCAGTCCCCGTACTGCTGCACCATACTTATTATTTTTATTCTTTTATATATACTATAAACACCAAATATATATAGTATATACGCAGTAATTACTCCCCACCACATAAATGACTACATATATTAGCCCCTAATTAGTTAATCACCTACTAATTGGTTAATGAATTAATGACTTAATTGGTTAATTAGTTAATTAATTTTTCTTGGCCACACGGTACCAATCAACCAAACATAACAAAAAGCACCACACATCATAACCACATGACAAGCACCACCCCCTCATTACCACGTCACAAGCACCACCCCCTCATTACCACGTCACAAGCACCACCCCCTCATTACCACGTCACAAGCACCACCCCCTCATTACCAAATACGTA
>NW_020903393.1:0-565 GCF_003984885.1 Neopelma chrysocephalum | reverse complement strand
CCCCCCCAGACTCACCGGGACACACTGGGGGGGACACGGGCCCTGTGGAGAGAGGGGGGGTCAGGGGGGGCTTTGGGGGGGTTTTGGGGTCCAAGGGATGGGTTTTGGGGTCTGGGGGGGGTTCAGGGGTGAGTTTTGGGGTCTGGGGGTGTCTCAGAGGTGGGTTTGGGGTTTTGGGGGGTTCTGGGGTGGGTTTTGGGGTCTGGGGGGGTCTCAGGGGTGGGTTTTTTGGATCAGGGGGTTTGGGGGGGTTCTGGGATGGGTTTTGGGGTCTGGGGGGATTCTGGGGTGGGTTTGGGGTTTGGAGGGGTTCAGAGGAGGGGTTTGGGGTCTGGAGGGGTCTCGGGGGTGGGTTTTGGGGTCTGAGGGATTCAGAGGAGGGTTCTGAGGTCTGGGGGTTTCTCAGGGTGAGTTTTGGGGTCTGGGGGTGTCTCAGGGGTGGGTTTTGGGGCACAGGAGGGGTTTGGGGTGGGTTTTGGGTTTTGGGGGGTCTCACCCCGCCCCCCAGGACAGAGGCCGAGTGCAGCTCCAGGTCCCCGTTGACGGTCACGGCCCCCACGATCTC
>NW_020903392.1:0-1645 GCF_003984885.1 Neopelma chrysocephalum | reverse complement strand
AGAACCAGTGCCGGCTGTGCTCGCTGGGGACGGGGACAATGGGGTCAACTGGGGTCAACTGGGGTCACAGGGGTCAGCAGGGGTCAACGGGGGTCAACGGGGGTCAGCTGGGGTCACCAGGGGACAATGGGGACACAGGGACCCTTGAAGAACCAGTGCCGGCTGTGCTCGCTGGGGACGGGGACAATGGGGTCATCAGGGGTCAGCTGGGGTCAGCTGGGGTCAACTGGGGTCACAGGGGTCAACAGGGGACAATGGGGGTCACCAGGGGACAATGGTGACACAGGGACCCTTGAAGAACCAGTGCCGGCTGTGCTCGCTGGGGACGGGGACAATGGGGACATCAGGGGTCAGCTGGGGTCAACTGGGGTCACAGGGGTCAACAGGGGTCAACTGGGGTCACCAGGGGACAATGGTGACACAGGGACCCTTGAAGAACCAGTGCCGGCTGTGCTCGCTGGGGACGGGGACAATGGGGTCAACTGGGGTCAACTGGGGTCACAGGGGTCAACTGGGGTCAGCTGGGGTCACCAGGGGTCAACTGGGGTCAGCTGGGGACAATGGGAACACTGGGACAGAGGGACAGGGACAATGGGGACACAGGGACCCTTGGAGAACCAGTGCCGGCTGTGCTCGATGGGGACGGGGACAATGGGGTCAACTGGGGTCAACTGGGGTCACAGGGGTCAGCAGGGGTCAACGGGGGTCAACGGGGGTCAGCTGGGGTCACCAGGGGACAATGGGGACACAGGGACCCTTGAAGAACCAGTGCCGGCTGTGCTCGCTGGGGACGGGGACAATGGGGTCAACTGGGGTCACCAGGGGTCAACTGGGGTCAACTGGGGTCAACGGGGGTCAACAGGGGACAATGGGGGACAATGGGGGACAATGGGGACACAGGGACCCTTGAAGAACCAGTGCTGGTTGTGCTCGCTGGGGACGGGGACAATGGGGACATCAGGGGTCAGCTGGGGTCAACTGGGGTCAGCTGGGGTCATGGGAACACTGGGACAGGGTCATGGGGACAATGGGGACACAGGGACCCTTGAAGAACCACTGCCAGCTGTGCTCGCTGGGGACAGGGACAATGGGGACATCAGGGGTCAACTGGGATCAACTGGGGTCAACTGGGGTCAACTGGGGTCAACTGGGGTCACCAGGGGTCAACTGGGGTCAGCTGGGGGCAACTGGGGTCATGGGGACACTGGGACAGGGTCATGGGGACAATGGTGACACAGGGACCCTTGAAGAACCAGTGCCGGCTGTGCTCGCTGGGGACGGGGATGTCACAGGGGTCACAGGGGTCAACTGGGGTCAACAGGGGTCACCAGGGGTCACGGGTGTGTTTTGGGGTCTTTTTGGGGTCCCACCTGTTGCTCTGGGCCAGGTCGAAGCACTCGACCGACGTCGGGTTCCGTCCGATCCTGCGGAAGAGCCTCGTGTAGAACTCCAGGTCCCAGGGGTCAAAGGCCAGGCCTGGGGGGGTCAGGGGGGTCAGGGGGGGTCAGCGGGACCCCCAAAACCCCCCCAAACCTCAGGGAGACCCTCAGGACCCCCCCGAAATCGGGGACACCCCCAGGGGTCAAAGCTGGGGGGGGGAACAGTCAGAGACCCCCAAAACCCCCCCAAAATCAGGGAGACCCCC
>NW_020903391.1:0-706 GCF_003984885.1 Neopelma chrysocephalum | reverse complement strand
GGTGACACCAAGATCCTCTTGGTGTCCCCAGTTCCCCCTTGACACCCCGAGACCCCCCCAGTGTCTCCAATGTCCGCAGGGCCTCCCCATAAATCCAACCCCCCCCTTTGGCACCCCCAATTCCACTGTCCCCAAACCCCTCCCCACTGTCCCTATCCCTCCATCTCACTCCAGGAGCCCCCCCCAAACCCTCTGACCACAAAAATGCCTTCTCCCCCACACTCACAGAAAGGCCAAGGGCATCTGGGGATACGTTGGGGGGCTTTGCAGGGCACTGGGGGATTACTGGGGGATACTGGGACACACTGGGGGGAACCAGGGGGCACTGGGAGGGACTGGGGGGGAACTGAGGGACAGTGGAATTGGGGGTGCCAAAGGGGGGAGTTGGATTTATGGGGAGGCCCTGCGGACATTGGAGACACTCAGAAGTTACTGGGCCATACTGGGGGTTACTGGGTGCTCACTGGAGGATCACTGGGCCATACTGGGGGGCAGTGGGAGGTCACTGGGACACACTGGGTGGTCACTGGGGGGTTACTGGTCGGTACTGAGAATCACTGGGAGGTCACTGGGATATACTGGGGTCTAGGGATCCCCTTACCCAGATGTGGTACATTTCCCCCCCCGGATTTTGGGGCATCCCTAGCTCCCCTCCCCTGGGGGGCTGGGGGACCCCCTGAATCCCACTGTTGGGCTTTAGGGGAGT
>NW_020903390.1:0-1538 GCF_003984885.1 Neopelma chrysocephalum | reverse complement strand
CCGACACCAACAGCCGCCACGTTGAAGCCCGCAGCTCTCTGGACCATTTAGCACCGCGTGCGAGGAGCTCAGGGCTGTGGTCCGGCAGTTGCCCGTAGAAATGGATAAAATCCCCGATTCCTATGTTTGCTTTTGAGCACTTGATGGTGATTTCACTGCCCTCGGTGGTCTCTAGCAATGGGTCTGCTGCACCTGGACTCTGCCTGCACAACCCGGTAGGGAGATAAGGAAGAAAAATCGTCCGAATTGCTTTTTACACTGGATCTTTTTTCCCAGAACTAAGGGTACAGAATCAGTCAGGACCAAACGGAGAAGAATTTTTTAGAAGATATCAAGGTGTGCAATAGTGGAACTGTCCATCAGTGTTTGCTGATGAGATGAGTGAGGGTAGAGAGAGGTGGATTGGTGGAGTCACTGAAGAATGGAAAGCTGGGGGAATAAGCAAAACAAAGAGAGAAAAAAAAGTAGGAAGGGGGAAGGAAGGACAAACTGCAGGAGTTCTCTGAAAGACAGAAAGTAAAACAAGGTAACAGGAACGGCTCGACAAAGAAAAGAGCGATGAGTGTTCCGAGGGAATGCTTTGTAGACCAGAGGGAGAGACGGACGGGAGGATAGTTCGGAGGCAGAGCTCTGTGATGGAACTGCTAGGCAGGACGGCAGCCTCGAGGGATATGCACGGCCACCCCACGACCACTGTCCCCGGCCGCCAGCCCTGCGCACCGAGCAGAACTGCGGCCAGTGCCGCCAGCCCCGCTCCCCGCCAGAGCCGCGTCCTCCGATCCGCCGCCCGGCGTCTCGCTACCCCGGCAGCCCCGGCTCTCGGCTCCGGGCGGGCCGCCTGCTCTCCGTCATCTCCCTTCCTCTCCCTTCCTCTCAAAATTCTGGTCCGAGGTTGAGCACGACGCCGGCACCACTCGGTCTTTCGGCGTCGGTGGGTTGGATGCGGAGGTCAGGCGAGAGCGGCGGCAGCGCGGAGGCGGTCAAGGCTTTGCACCGCGGAGGTGGCGGGCCGGGCTGGGTGGCAGGGTTGCAGACTTGTATCGGGGAGCTCAAGATGGACAGGCCATGGGCTCCTTTCACCGCCATCATCTCTTCCCTCACGTCCCTAGTCTTTTTGCACGTTGAAACTCCTGAATTGTCCTCCAGGGAAGGCACTTGTGAGAATTGTGGAGAGGCACCAGAGGCAGGACATCCCTCCGGGCTCAGTACTGCGGGTTCAGCATCTCCTGGCCTGTCCCGGGGAGCAATCCTTGCTGGTAGCAGGAGCACTTCTACTGGGGACAAAGACCACTTGAGGTTTTGTCAGGGGCTGTAGCACCAGTGCTACGGCGATGCAGTACATGGGAGAAGCACCTTCCCCAGAGAAAGCTCGGACCAGGCATGGCGTGTCTCACCTGCTTTGCACTTCATAGATATGCCGTCTCTGTATGTGAGTTCTGCTCTGTCCCTCTTGCTCCACTTGCTCAGAGGACCAGGGAACAGCCTGTCACACCTGAACTGGATGTGCTGGAATCAGCACATCTGCAGCAGGCAGAGGG
>NW_020903389.1:0-1097 GCF_003984885.1 Neopelma chrysocephalum | reverse complement strand
CCTCGGCTGCGCACGTAGAGCCGATCGCGGCGCACATAGAGCAGGTGAGAGCCGGAGGGTCAGGCCCCTCCTTCTGGGAAAAAAAGGCTGTCGTACGTGGGCCGGTGCGTTGGCCGAACGGGGGCTAAAATTGCATACGGTCGAGGATTCCTTCCACACCGAAGGCGCCAGGACCGGGATCCTGGCTGTGCTCGTAGAGTTGATTGCGACGCACAAGGGGCTGGCGTGAGCCGGAGGGTCAGGCCACTTCTTCTGGGCACAAAGGGCCGTCGTTCGCTGGCCGTCGTGCCGGCAGGCCAGTGGCTAAAATTGCATACGGTCGAGGATTCTTTCCAGACCGAAGACGCCACGACCGGGAGCCCCGTCTGCAGGCGTAGAGCCGATCGCGGAGCACAAATAGCAGGCGAGAGCCGGAGGGTCAGGTCCCTCATTATGGGCAAAAAGGGCCATCGGTCGTGTGCCGGTGCGCTAGTTGACCGGTGGCTAAAATTGCATACGGTCGAGGATTCCATCCAGACCGAAGGCGCCAGGACCGGGAGCCCTGGTTGCGCGCGTAGAGCCGATCGCGGCGCACAAATAGCAGGCGAGAGCCGGAGGGTCAGGCCCCTCCTTCTGGGCAAAAAGGGCCGTCGTTCGCTGGCCAGTGCGCCTGCCCGTCGGGAGCTAAAATTGCATACAGTCGAGGATTCCTTCCAGACCGAAGGCGCCAGGACCAGGAGCCCCAGCTGCAGGCGTAGAGCCGATTGCAACGCACAAGGGGCAGGCGGGAGCCGGAGGGTCAGGCCCCTCCTTCTGGGCAAAAAGGGCCGTCGTTCGTGGGCCGGTGCGCCTGCCACTCGGGGGCTAAAATTGCATACGGTCGAGGATTCCTTCCAGACCGAAGGCGCCAGGACCGGGAGCCCCGGCTGCGCGCGTAGAGTCGATCGCAACGCACAAAAGGCAGGCGAGAGACGGAGGGTCAGGCCCATCCTTCTGGGCAGAAAGGGCTGTTGTTTGCGGGCCTATGCGCCAGCCAGCAGGGGGCTAAATTGTATACGGTCGAGGATTCCATCCAGACCGAAGGCGCCAGGACCGGGAGCCCCGGCGGCGCGCATAGA
>NW_020903388.1:0-903 GCF_003984885.1 Neopelma chrysocephalum | reverse complement strand
AGGCGAGAGCCGGAGGGTCAGGCCCCTCCTTCTGGGCAAAAAGGGCCATCGATCGTGGGCCCAGGCATCGGCCTATCGGGGGCTAAAATTGCATACGGTCGAGGTTTCCTTCTAGACCGAAGGCGCCAGGACCGGGAGCCCCGGCTGCGCGCGTAGAGCCGATTGCGGCGCACAAATAGCAGGCGAGAGCCGGAGGGTCAGGCCTCTCTTTCTGGGCAAAAAGGGCTGTCGTTCGTGGGCCCGTGCGCCCACCGACCGGGGGCTAAAATTGCATACGGTCGAGGATTCCTTCTAGACCGAAGGTGCCAGGACCGGAAGCCTCGGCTGCGCGCGTAGAGTCGATCGCGGCGCACAAATAGCAGGCGAGGGCCAGAGGGTCAGGCCCCTCCTTCTGGGCAAAAAGGGCTGTCGTTCGCGTGCCGGTGCGCCGGCCGGCCGGGAGCTAAAATTGCATACGGTCGAGGATTCCTTTCAGACCGAAGGCGCCAGGACCGGGAGCCCCGGCTGCACGCGTAGAACCGATCGTGTCGCACAAATAGAAGGCGAGAGCCGGAGGGTCAGGCCCCTCCTTCCTAGCAAAAATTGCCGTCATTCGCTCAGCTTGCGCGCCTGCCAGTCGGGGGCTAAAATTGCATACGGTCGAGGATTCCTTCCAGACCGAAGGCGCCAGGACCGGGAGCCCCGGCTGCATGCGTAGAGCCGATCGCGGCGCACAAGGGGCAGGCGAGAGCCGGAGGGTCAGGCCCCTCCTTCTGGGCAAAAAGGGCCGTCGTTCGTGTGCCGGCCGACCGGGGTCTAAAATTGCATACGGTCGAGGATTCCTTCCAGACCGAAGGCGCCAGGACCGGGAGCTCCAGCTGCGCGCGTAGATCCGATCGCGGCGCACAAATAGCAGGCGAGAGC
>NW_020903387.1:0-319 GCF_003984885.1 Neopelma chrysocephalum | reverse complement strand
GAGAGCCGGAGGGTCAGGACCCTCCTGCTGGGCAAAAAGGGCCGTCTTACGCTCGCCGGCGCGCCTGCTACTCGGGGGCTAAAATTGCATACGGTCGAGGATTCCTTCCAGACCGAAGGCGCCAGGACCGGGAGCCCCGGCTGCACGCGTAGAGACGATCGCGGCACACGAATAGCAGGCGAGAGCCGGAGGGTCAGGCCCCTCCTTCTGGGCAAAAAGGACCGTCGTTCGTGGGCCAGAGCGCAGGCCGACCGGGGGCTAAAATTGCATACGGTCGAGGATTCCTTCCAGACCGAAGGCGCCAGGACCGGGACCCCGG
>NW_020903386.1:0-417 GCF_003984885.1 Neopelma chrysocephalum | reverse complement strand
CCCCCTTCTTCAAATCCCCTCCCCCTCAAGCCCCTCCCCTTCCATCCCAAGCCCCTCCCACTCTGTCTAAGCCCCTCCCACTCATCTGAAGCCCCTCCCCTTCCCATTAAGCCCCTCCCTCTTCCCTTAGCCCCTCCCCTTCACCCCAGGTCCCTCCCACTCCCTCTAAGCCCCTCCCCTTCCATCCCAAGCCCCTCCCCCTCCTTTCCCCCTCCCCTCCCCCAACACCCCTCCCCCTCCCTGCTTTCCCAGGCCCCTCCCCCCCCTTTCCTTACCCCCCTCCCCCATCCTCTGGCTCCCGGCCCCTCCCCCACCCCGTGTGACCCCTCCCCCACCCCCGCCCCTCCCCCATCGAAGTCGCTGAATGGAGGGAAATTCGGGGTGGGGGAGGGGCATTTCTTGGGGGGATGGGAGGGG
>NW_020903385.1:0-1274 GCF_003984885.1 Neopelma chrysocephalum | reverse complement strand
CCTGGGCTTTTGGAGTCTCCCTGTGTGTTTTTGGGGTCTCCCTGTGTGTTTTCAGGGTTCCCCCTGTGTCTCTGGGGTTCCCCCCGTGTTTTAGGGTTCCCCCCCTGCTCACCCAGTCAGCGGTGCAGAAGTTGACCCCTGGGTTTGTGGGGTCTCCCTGTGTGTTTTTGGGTTCCCCCTGAGTTTTTAGAGTTCCCCCTGAGTTTTTAGGGTTCCCCCTGGGTTTTTATGGTTCCTCCACATATTTTAGGGTTCCCTGTGCTCACCCAGTCAGCGGTGCAGAAGTTGACCCTTGGGTTTTTGGGGTTCCCCCTGTGTTTTCAGGGTTCCCTCCGTATCTCTGGGGTTCCCCCCTGGATTTTTGGGTTCCCCCATGTTTTTGGGGTTCCCCCTGCTCACCCAGTCAGCGGTGCAGAAGTTGACCCCTGGGTTTTTAGGGTTCCCTCTGTGTTTTTAGAGTTCCCCCTGAGTTTTTAGGGTTCCCCCTGAGTTTTTAGGGTTCCCCCTGTGTTTTTAGGGTTCCCCCTGAGTTTTTAGAGTTCCCTCTGTGTTTTTAGGGTTCCCCCTGAGTTTTCAGAGTTCCCTCTGTGTTTTTAGGGTTCCCCCCGTGTCTCTGGGGTTCCCCCCTGTGTTTTTGGGGTCCCCCTGCTCACCCAGTCAGCGGTGCAGAAGTTGACCCCTTTGTTTTTGGGGTTCCCCCCTGGATTTTTGGGCTCCCCCAGCTCACCCAGTCAGCGGTGCAGAAGTTGACCCCTGTGTTTTTGGGGTTCCCCCATATTTTTTTGGATTCCCCCCTGTGTTTTTGGGCTCCCCCAGCTCACCCAGTCAGCGGTGCAGAAGTTGACCCCTTTGTTTTTGGGGTTCCCCCCTGTTTTTTTGGGGTTCCCCCCTGTGTTTTTGGGGTTCACCAGCTCACCCAGTCAGCGGTGCAGAAGTTGACCCCTGTGTTTTTGGGGTTCCCCCATATTTTTTTGGATTCCCCCCTGTGTTTTTGGGGCTCCCCAGCTCACCCAGTCAGCGGTGCAGAAGTTGACCCCTGTGTTTTTGGGGTTCCCCCATATTTTTTTGGATTCCCCCCTGTGTTTTTGGGGTTCCCCCAGCTCACCCAGTCAGCGGTGCAGAAGTTGACGGCCTCAGCAAAGTTGTATCCCTGGTTGAAGCCGCTGTGATAGGCCCGGGGGAAGGTGATCACGAACTCGCCCGCGCACTGGTTGGTCCGGACAACCTGGGGGGCACGGGGGGGGTCAGGGGGGCACAGGGGGGCACAGGGGGGG
>NW_020903384.1:0-1140 GCF_003984885.1 Neopelma chrysocephalum | reverse complement strand
TCCAGGGGTTTAGTGGGGGCACCCAGGGGTTGGGGACCCCACCCATGAAGGATCCCACTTTTTGGGGACCCCCCAGATGGATCCAGGGGTTTGGGGGGGCTTCACATTTTGGGGACCCCCCCTTGATGGACCCAGGGCTTGGGGACCCCCCCTTGGAGGGACCCACATTTTGGGGACCCCCCCAGAATGGATCCGGGGGTTTTTTTGGGGGGGGCTCCACTTTTTGGGGACCCCCACCCCCTTCATGGACCCAGGGCTTGGGGACCCCCCCGTTGGAGGGACCCACTTTTTGGGGACCCCCCTGGAATGGATCCAGGGGTTTAGGGGGGGCACCCAGGGATTGGGGATCCCCCCTTGATGAACCCACATTTTGGGGGCCCCCCGGAATGGATCCGGGTTTTTTTTTGGGGGGGGGCCCCCAATTTTTGGGGTGACCCCCCCTCTGATTTTGCCCCCCCAGCGAGAAAGGTTGAAAAACATCGAGCGGATTTGCTGCCTCCTGCGCAAGGTGGGACCCCCCAATTAATGCAGCAATTAATTCATTCATTAACGGGGTGGGCGGGGCCTGAGTGAGGGGGTGTGGCCAGAGCAGGTGGGGGCGTGGCCAGAGCTCCTGGGGGGGTGTCCTGACGCCCCCGGTGCCCCCCCAGCTGGTGGGACAGGGAATTGCACCGATTAATTAATTAATTAATTGATTGATGGAGTGGGCAGGGCCCGAGTGAGGGGGGCGTGGTCAGAGCGATTGGGGGCGTGGCCAGAGCGTCTTGGGGCGTGGACAGAGCATCTGGGGGCGTGGTCTGATGCCCTTATTGTTGCCCCCAGCTGGTGGGACCGGGAATTGCACCAACTAATTAATTAATGGGGTGGGCAGGGCCTGAGCGAGGGAGGCGTGGCCAAAGCGGGTGTGGGCGTGGTCAGAGCTCCTGGGGGCGTGTCCAGAGCTCCTGGGGGCGTGGTCTGACGCCCTCATTGTTGCCCCCAGCTGGTGGGACCGGGAATTGCACCAACTAATTAATTATTGGGGTGGGCAGGGCCTGAGTGAGGGGGCGTGTCCATTGCGGGTGTGGGCGTGGTCATAACGGGTGTGGGCGTGGTCAGCGCTCCTGGGGGCGTGTCCTGACGCCTCCCCGGTGCCCCCCC
>NW_020903383.1:0-548 GCF_003984885.1 Neopelma chrysocephalum | reverse complement strand
GGTGCTGGGTGACAGTGACACAAGGCCATGGGCGCTGAGTGATGGTGACATGGGGAGATGGTGATGGGGTGTTTGGTGCTGGGTGATGGTGAGATGGTTGATGGGGAGGTGGGTGATGGGGGGATGGGGAGATGGTGATGGGGTGTTTGGGGATGGGTGACGGTGACATGGGGAGAGGGTGATGGGGAGATGGTGAGATGGTGACGGGATGTTTGGTGCTGGGTGATGGTGAGATGGTTGATGGGGAGGTGGGTGATGGGGTGATGGGGAGATGGTGACAGTGACATGGGGAGATGGAGATGGGGTGTTTGGCACTGGGTGATGGCAAGATGAGGAGATGGGTGCTGGGTGACGGTGAGATGAGGAGATGATGACAGTGACATGGGGAGATGGTGATGGGGAGATGGTGACAGTGACATGGGGAGATGGGGATGGGGGTGTTTGGCGCTGGGTGATACTGAGATGGGGAGATGGTGCCAATGACATGGGGAGATGGTGACGGTGACATGGGGAGATGGGGATGGGGTGTTTGGCGCTGGGTGATGCTG
>NW_020903382.1:0-311 GCF_003984885.1 Neopelma chrysocephalum | reverse complement strand
CCTGGGTGCCCCCTCCCCACCCCATGACAGACATGACACACCTGTGCACACCTGTGCACACCTGTGCCTCACCTGTGCCTCACCTGTGCAGCTGCAGGCGCAGCTGCGGGCGGAGCTCAGGGGAGTACAGGGTCCCCCCGGGCCGGGGGACACGGGACGCCTGCCCCTCCTTCAGGCCACTGTCAGCGAGACCCTGCGGCTGCGGCCCCCTGCACCCCTGGGGCTGCCCCACTGCACCCTGCGCCACACCAGGTACAGACCAGTCAGGATGGGAATGGCCAGTGTAGGGAGGGGGGCTGGGAGGAACCACT
>NW_020903381.1:0-647 GCF_003984885.1 Neopelma chrysocephalum | reverse complement strand
CCCCGCCTCCTCCCAGCACCTCCACGGGCGCCGCCTCCGACACCCCTATAAACCACACCCACCCAGGCCACACCCCTATAAACCACACCCCCTTAGGCCACACCCATCACTGTCACACCCCTATAAACCACACCCACTTAGGCCACACCTCTCAGCGTCACACCCCTATAAACCACACCCCTATAGACCACACCCACCAAACCACACCCCTAAAAACCACACCCACACAGACCACACCCACTTGGGCCACACCCCTATAGACCACACCCCCCAAACCACACCCCTATAAACCACACCCCCTTAGGCCACACCCATCACTGCCACACCCCAATAAACCACACCCACTAAACCACACCCCTACAAACCACACCCACACAAGCCACACCCCCACAAACCACACCCACCCAGGCCACGCCCCCCTCCCCTTAGCCCCACCCCCCTGACCTGGTACCGGGGGTCCCGCGGGTGCACGGCCACGGCCACGTCCCCAAACAGGGTCTCGGGGCGGGTGGTGGCCACGGGGACCTCCAGCCCTGGGGGGGGGAACATTTTGGGGACATTTAGGGTCATTTTGGGGACATTTTGGGGACAACAAAGTGAGGGGGGACCCCGAGGCCACCCAGGGCCACCCCCCGGGACGGACGTCC
>NW_020903380.1:0-339 GCF_003984885.1 Neopelma chrysocephalum | reverse complement strand
GGGGGGGGCCCTGATCAAGGCCTCGGGGAAGCTGCTGCTGCTGCAGAAGATGCTGCGGAAGCTCAAGGAGCAGAACCACCGGGTGCTCATCTTCTCACAGGTGGGACCCCAAATCCACCCCAAAACCCCCCAAAACCCACCCCACAACAACCCAGAACCACCGGGTGCTCATCTTCTCCCAGCTGGGACCCCAAATCCACCCCCAAAACCCACCCCAGAACCACCGGGTGCTCATCTTCTCACAGGTGGGACCCCAAATCCACCCCAAAACCCCCCAAAACCCACCCCAGAACCACTGGGTGCTCATCTTCTCCCAGCTGGGACCCCAAATCCACCCCA
>NW_020903379.1:0-1094 GCF_003984885.1 Neopelma chrysocephalum | reverse complement strand
GCGCGTAGAGCCGATCGCGGCACACAAATAGCAGGCGAGAGCCGGAGGGTGAGGCCCCCCTTCTGGGCAAAAAGGGCCGTCGTTCGTGTGCTGGTGCGTCGGCCGGCCAGGGGCTAAAATTGCATACGGTCGAGGATTCCTTCCAGACCCAAGGCGCTAGGACCGGGAGCCCAGGCTGCGCGCGTAGAACCAATCGCGGCGCACGAGGGGCAGGCGTGAGCCGGAGGGTCAAGACCCTCCTTCTGGGCAAAAAGCGCCGTCGTTCGTGTGCCGGTGCGCCGGCGGGCCGGGGGCTAAAATTGCATACGGTCGAGGATTCCTTCCAGACGGAAGGCGCCAGGACCGGGAGCCCCGGCTGCGCGCGTAGAGCTGATCGCGGCGCACAAGGGGCAGGCGAGAGCCGGAGGGTCAGGCCCCTGCTTCTGGGCAAAAAGGGCTGTCGTTCGTGTGCCGGTGCGCCGAAGGCGCCAGGACTGGGAGCCGCGGCTGCGCGCGTAGAGCCGATCGCGGTGCACAAATAGCAGGCGAGTGGGGGGCAGTGATGGGGGTCCCAGGGGTTACTCGGGGGTCTGAGGGGGAATTGGGAGGTCCCTGGGGCGTCCCAGAGGGTCTTGGGTGGTCGGGGCTGGGGGGGGGGTGTCAGAGATCCGTGTGGGTCAGAGGTGACCTGAGGGGGGGTGGGGGGGAGTCAGAGGTGACAGATCAGCCCCGGGGGGGGGTGGGGGTGTGTGTCAGAGGGCCCCCCAGGGGCTGCCCTTCCCCTGGCCCCCTCAAACCCCTGAGGGACCCCAAATATCCCCTGGTACCCCCTCCCTCCCCCCTTCCTGCTTGAGACCTTCCCAGGAGCCTCCACTACCCCCCCTCAGAGATCCCCCTAGTGTGCCCTGGGACCTCCTGGGACCCCTCCAATGACTTTGCCGATTAACTTTGCTGATTAACTTTGCCGATTAACTTTGCTGATTAACTTTGCCGATTAACTTTGCCGATTAACTTTGCTGATTAATTTTGCCGATTAATTTTACTGATTAACTTTGCCGATTAATTTTACTGATTAATTTTACTGATTAACTTTGCCGATTAATTTTACTGATTAA
>NW_020903378.1:0-521 GCF_003984885.1 Neopelma chrysocephalum | reverse complement strand
GACACTTGCCACCTTCAGAGGAGGCACAAATCCTCGCGGAGCTGAGCAAGGGGTACGGGCAGTGCAGCGAGCTGGGCCGGGGCTGTGACTAGGGGAGGGTGTGCGCAGTCCCCCAAAGCCCGCCCCCAAAACAACCCCAAAGCCCAGAGCAAAGCGCGGCGGGACCGCGCCGGCCCCGCCCCTCGGCCCGCCCAGGCCCGTCCCCCGGCTCGCGCCGGCCCCGCCCCTCGGCCCGCCCAGGCCCGTCCCCCGCCTCGCGCCGGCCCCGCCCTGCCCGACCCCAAGAACGCCGCTGTCCCCGCTCCCCGCCTCGCTCCCCTTGTCCCGGGACAACTCCCGGACGGGACGTGACCGCGGAGCTCCCACCCGCCCTTCCCCGGCCCCAGCAGCGCCTGCCGGGGCTGCGGCGGCGGCGGGAGCCGCGCTGAGGGAACAGGGGCGGGGCCGCAGGGACAGGCGGCTTGGGATTGGGCGGAGGCGCTCGAGTGCTGATTGGGCAGCGGCTGCCGGCGCGCGCTATG
>NW_020903377.1:0-369 GCF_003984885.1 Neopelma chrysocephalum | reverse complement strand
CGACACTACTCACATATAGTTTATGGTTTTCTTTCTCGTAGTTGACTCCAAGTGATCTCACGACGGCAGGAACCTCTGAGCCAGCCCAGGTGCCCTTCCTTTGCATCAGAGATGGATTCACATCCCCGGCTCTGGGAAAGATAAGTGCAGGGCAACGACCCAGAGAGGGGTGGGGAGTCGGTCCAAGCATGTGCATCGCCCAGAGGGATTTTTGAAATCAGTACAGTGCAATGGATATCCTATAACAGGTTATTTGGCTGCATCAAAGGAAGGGCTTACTTTGTATCATTGGATTCACATGTGCAGGGCAGAGCAGTTCCAATCTGTGTCACGTCCTTTGTCTCGTCCGTGTTTCGTGTCCTTAGGGTT
>NW_020903376.1:0-529 GCF_003984885.1 Neopelma chrysocephalum | reverse complement strand
ACCTGAGCCTGTGGGGAAGATGCCTCTCCTCTGCAAGCCCTTCCTATTACCCCAGTGACGGAATACTAAACAAATATTGTCATACACAGAGGCTCAGAAGATTTTTTTTGGGTGCCTGGTGTCCACAGGGCACCTAGAAAGAGGGAAAAAGGGCCCTTGTGCTCCACAACACTTGCCCAAAGGTGCAGCGGGGAAGGGAAAGTGCCCAAAAGGCCCTTGGCCTTGGGGGGTTCTGCTGCAGCCTCAACACTTGCAGCAGAGCGGATGGGCAGAACCTGGAGCTGTGGGGATCCCTGAGAAGCTGGTCCTCGCAGGTGGCCACAAGCCCTGTGCCAGCCGGGCAGCAGCATCTGTGGCCTGCCCATGGGCTGCAGCTGCTCAACCTCTCCTCCATGCAGGCACCTTAAAAACACAGGCCTGGGCTTCTGAACTCCAAATGCAGGCCTTTCTGGAATGGAGGGAAGAAGCAGCAGAAGCTGAAGCAAGGCCTCCTATGGCTCAGGTGGCAGGATGGAGGGAAGTCAGCACT
>NW_020903375.1:0-386 GCF_003984885.1 Neopelma chrysocephalum | reverse complement strand
GCCTGTCAGCCTATTGTGCGGCTGTGTCCATGGTTTGGGGCCCCCCCTGTGTTTGGATCTATGTCCAGAGCGATGTAGCCGCCCCTGTGAGCTGTCTGTTGTCTGAGCTGAGCAGGCCCAGGTGCCTGAAGGTTTCCTGCTCCGAGAGATTTTTGGAGTGGCTGTGTGTGTCCCTGTAGTGGAGGCCCGTGTTGAGGGTTTGAATGGAATGAAAGAGGAGTGGGCAAGGTGTGAAAAGTGAGTGTGCGAAGGAGGCGCTTAAGGGCAGGAAGGAGGGAAAAAAGCTGCGGTGGCCTTGGTGGGGAGCTTTCCCCGGACACCTCAAGGTGGCCCTGGTTCGGGGGGCTATATAAAGGCTCAGTTGTGTTGTTCCTTTTAGGTCAGGG
>NW_020903374.1:0-300 GCF_003984885.1 Neopelma chrysocephalum | reverse complement strand
CATAATTCTGTTAGGAATTTGGGGTCAAGGAGCACCTTGGATTTTATTCGTGGAGCGAGACTGCCATCTAGCGTCCATTTCTTCTGGGGGGGGCAGTCATTTTCGCAGAGTGGTCTTCTCGCTTAGCAGGCCTGAGGGAAGGACACAGGGAACTCTGTCCACAGAAGCGCAACCCAGAGCTGCATCCAGGGCCTTTGCCAGGGTTTAGTACCATAAATGCAAAGTGACACCAAGACACTCTTTGTCCCACGTAACTTCAAGGCCCCCCCAGGAGGCTGATGGCAATTGTACTTGCTCAGG
>NW_020903373.1:0-988 GCF_003984885.1 Neopelma chrysocephalum | reverse complement strand
GATGTCCAACAGGTAACATCACGTTCTCCTCTGTGACATCACATCCGTCATAAGTCATGATGTCCAACAGGTGATATCACGTTCTCCTCTGTGACATCACATCAACCAGAAGACATCAAGTCCAACCGGTAACTTCACGTTCTCCTCTGTGACATCACAGCCGTCACCTGCCATGATGTCCAACCGGTGACATCACGTTCTCCTCTGTGACATCACATCCGTCACCTGCCATGATGTCCATCCGTTGGCATCTCGTTTTCCTCTGTGCCATCACATCCGTCATATGCCATGATGTCCTTCTGTTGACACTTCGTTTTCCTCTGTGACATCACATCCGTCACCTGCCATGATGTCCATCTGTTGACGTCTCGTTTTCCTCTGTGACATCACATCCGTCACCTGCCATGATGTCCATCCGTTGACATCGCGTTTTCCTCTGTGACATCACATCCGTCTCCTGCCATGATGTCCTTCCGTTGACATCTCGTTTTCCTCTGTGACATCACATCCGTCACCTGCCATGATGTCCATCCGTTGACATCTCGTTCTCCTCTGTGATATCACATCCGTCATATGTCATGATGTCCAAGCGGTGACATCACGTTCTCCTCTGTGACATCACATCCGTCATATGCCATGATGTCCAACCGGTGACATCACGTTCTCCTCTGTGACATCACATTTGTCATATGCCATGATGTCCAACCGGTGACATCACGTTCTCCTCTGTGACATCACATCCGTCACCTGCCATGATGTCCATCCGTTGACATCTCGTTTCCCACTGTGGCATCACATCCGTCATATGTCATGATGTCCAACCGGTGACATCACGTTCTCGTCTGTGACATCACATCTACGTTATGACATCATGTCTAAGCGGTGACATCTCCTTCTCCTCTGTGACATCACATCCGTCATATGCCATGATGTCCAGCCGCTGACATCACGTTCTCCGCTGTGACATCACATCCGTCCTATGTCATGA
>NW_020903372.1:0-826 GCF_003984885.1 Neopelma chrysocephalum | reverse complement strand
TGCGGCTGTGCAAGGCAGTAGCTTGGCCTTGGCTGGCCTTTGGCAGCCGTGCCAGCTGCTCCCAGCTCTCCTCCTCCCCGTTCAGCTGCCCGACTCCTTTGGGACGCGCCTTTGGCCTCTGGGCCCCGCGGCAGCAGCGTGGGGCTGCACCACAGCATTGTGTTCCACACAGGCTAAGAGCATCTGGAGCCTGAATGAAAGCTTCCTGGAGCTACTGCAGGATGCAGACACAGACGTGGTTCGGATGACCCTCTCTGCGTTCATCAACGTGCTCCACTTGAAGACCATCCAAATATCCAGCCCCACTGCCCTGAAGTTGCTTGAGGCGCTGCGGCCACTCTTTGACAATGTAAGGCTCTGTGCCCCTCATCGTGGGCACTGAGTGCTGCCAGGAAACTTTGGGCCCAGTGTCTTTTCAGGCCTGTGCCCCGGTGGGCCTGGAGAAGCCAGGGCTGAGGTCTTTTGCTCTTCCTTTGCAGCAGGAGCACAGCCAGCAGCAGCGGCTCTCCATGGTCCTCTTCCGGGAGGTGATGGAAGCAACAGAGAGGAGCAAGAGCCTAAAGCCACACGTGTACCTGAGGCTGGTGCCATTCTACTTCAACTGGCAGGATGAGAACCAGCGTGTGGCAGAGGTGAGGACTCATGGGCTCTGGTGTCCCCATGGCAGGAGGCTGCTGTGCCTCCTGCCCTGGCCCACGGTCGCCTGCAGCCTCCTCCTGGCCTTGGTGCAGGGATGCGGGTGCTGTGCCCTGGGCTGCGGTGCCATGGCCCGCTCTCTGTTGCTCTGCAGGCCTCTCGGGAAGCACTGTTTGGTGCAGCCAGGTTC
>NW_020903371.1:0-504 GCF_003984885.1 Neopelma chrysocephalum | reverse complement strand
CTCCACACTCGGCAGCTCCCAGGCTCCACACCCACCCCCAGCACTCCCGGGGGGCCCCAAAACCGCTGTGTCCCCCCCGCCGGCACTGGGCTGACAATGGAGCCGGCGGGGCCTGACCCAGCAACACCAACCCCCACCGCGGGGGGGGACCCGCATCCCCCTGCCCACCGCCGGGGCTCTGCCGCCAACCCAGCCCTGTACCCCCAAAAAACACCTCCCGCCCACCCCTAAGAGCCCTCAAGGGCATCCAAACAGCCCCACAGGTGGGGGGACACCAGAGGCTGCCCCAGGGCAACGAGAGCAGGGAGCGGATCGGGCCCCCTGACACGTGGGCGGGTTCTGGGTTCAGCCTGACCAGGGGCAATTTGGCACCAACAGCACGGCCCCGACCGCTGGCTCGGCACAGGGGGCCCGAACTCCCCCCTCTCCAGGCTCTCGGGGCTCTCGCAGCTCCCCCCTCTCTCCAGCCTCCCCCACTCTCCAGGGATCAAGGCATGGGGACAC
>NW_020903370.1:0-927 GCF_003984885.1 Neopelma chrysocephalum | reverse complement strand
GCCCAGAAGGAGGGGCCTGACCCTCCTTCTGGGCAAAAAGGGCCGTCGTTCGTGTGCAGGTGTTTCGCCTGGCCGGGGGCTAAAATTGCATATGGTTGAGGATTCCTTCCAGATTGGAGGCGCCAGGACCGGGAGCCCCGGCTGCGCACGTGAATCCGATTGCGGCGCACAAATAGCAGGGGAGAGCCAAAGGGTCAGGCCCCTCCTTCTGGGCAAAAAGGGCCGTCGTTGGCTGGCCGGCGCGCCTGCCGGTCGGGGGCTAATATTGCATACGGTCGAGGATTCCTTCCAGACCGAAGGCACCAGGACCGGGAGCCCCAACTGCTCGCGCAGAGCCGATCACGGAGCACAAGGGGGAGGTGAGAGCCGGAGGGTCTGGCCCTACCGTCTGGGCAAAAAGGGCCGTCATTTGTGGGCCAGTGCGCCGGCCGGCCGGGGGAAAATATTTCATACGGTCGAGGTTTCCTTCCAGACCGAAGGCGCCAGGACCGGGAGCCACGGCTGCGCGCGTAGAGCCGATCGCGGCGCACAAAAAGCAGGTGAGGGCCGGAGGGTCAGGGCCCTCCTTCTGGGCAAAAAGGGCCGTTGTTCGTGGGCCTGTGAGCCGGCCGACCGGGGACTAAAATTGCATATGGTCGACGATTCCTGCCAGACCGCAGGCGCCAGGACCAGGAGCCCTGGCTGCACGCGTAGAGCCGATCGCAGGCAGAAATAGCAGGCGAGAGCCGGAGGGTCAGGCCCCTCCTTCTGGGCAAAAAGGGCCGTCATTGGCTGGCCGGCGCGCCTGCCAGTCGGGGGCTGAAATTGCATATGGTCGAGGATTCCTTCCAGACCGAAGGTGCCAGGACCGGGAGCCCCAAACTGCTCGCGCAGAGCCGAACACGGAGCACAAGGGGGAGGTGAGAGCCAAAGGGTCAGGCCCCTCCT
>NW_020903369.1:0-362 GCF_003984885.1 Neopelma chrysocephalum | reverse complement strand
CTTGTGGCAAGTATAGAGGCTAATCTGGTCTTGCCCTCTATTGCTCTCTATTGCTCTGCCTTTGCGTTCGAGTATAGCTGGCACTTAATAACACTAAAAAAAATTTATTGTGTGTGCTTAGTTGGTTGGTTATCTATTTCCTAATGCACAATCATTCTCTAAAAACTATGGGTCTTAGTAGCGGTAGTCTCTCCTTCGTGCTGGGTTTTCGATTTCTTTTGTTGGGAGCGCTGTTTTCAGCTGTTGTCCTCTCCTGGCGACTGTAAAAACAAAATTTTACTTTCGGGTTATTTTCAGTTTTGGGTATTCTCCTTTACATTTCCACCCGGGAGTGGAGGAAGGGGGTGTTATAGGCCCTTTGA
>NW_020903368.1:0-621 GCF_003984885.1 Neopelma chrysocephalum | reverse complement strand
CTCAAATCTCCCCCAAAAATGAACAGAAAATCACCCAAAAATGACTCAAATCTCCCCAAAAAATGTCCAAAAAATCACCCAAAACTGACTCCAATCTCCCCAAAAATATCACCTAAAGTGGACTCAAATCTCCCCAATCAATCACCCAAAACTGACTCCAATCTCCCCAAAAATATCACCTAAAGTGGACTCAAATCTCCCCAATCAATCACCCAAAACTGACTCAAATCTCCCCCAAAAATGACCCAAATCTCCCCAAAAAATGACCCAAAGCTCCCACTAAAATCACCAAAAACAGACCTAAATATCCCCCAAAAAATCACCCAAATCTACCCAAAAAAAGACCCAAAACTCCCCCCAAAATCACCAAAAACTGAACTAAATCTCCCCAAAAAACCAAAAAATCTACCGAAAAGATGACGCAAAACTGACTCAAATCTACCCAAAAAATCACCCAAAACTGACTCAAATCTCCCCCAAAAATCACCCAAAAATGACTCAAATCACCCCAAAAAATGACTCAGAACTGACTCAAATCTCCGAAAAAACAACCAAAAAATGACACAAAACTGCCTGAAATCACCCCAAAAAAATCACCGAAAATGACCCAAATCAGCCCAA
>NW_020903367.1:0-360 GCF_003984885.1 Neopelma chrysocephalum | reverse complement strand
CGGGAGATGTCCCAGCAACAACGTGAATTTTGTTGCCTGGACAAGTGTGAAATAAAAACTTGCTTGTGGGGAAGGCAGGGGCTGTTCAGGTGCTGCACCTGTTGTCTTGATCCATGTGTAGTGGAAGGCTTGTGGCATTAAAGTCTATTTCATGGGGCATCAGCATTAACCTGCTTACTCTTTACAGACAAGAAACCTTTCTCTGCTGTCGTGGGTTGTTTTTTAGTAAGGGTGGTTTTTGTTTGGTTGGTTTTTTTGCTGTTTCTATCTCAGGTTTGTAATTTTCAACAGTTTTTCAAAAAAGCCTCTTTAACACTGGGGTATCATTTGCTGCTTGTTTTCTCCTTTGTGACTTCTGTT
>NW_020903366.1:0-1123 GCF_003984885.1 Neopelma chrysocephalum | reverse complement strand
AGGAATCCTCGACCGTATCTGATTTTGGCCCTCGGCCGGCTCCCGAATGCCAGGTGCGGCGGTCAGCGAACGGCGACCCTACTTGCCAATGAAGGAGGGGCCTGACCTTCCGGCTCTCACCTGCTATTTGTGCGCAGCTATCGGCTCTACGCGCGCAGCCGTGGCTCCCGGTCCTGGCGCCTTCGGTCTTGAAATAATCCTCGACTGTATGCAATTTTAACCCCCGGCCGGCCAGCGCGCCGGCAAACGAACGACGGCCCTTTTTGCCCAGAAGGAGGGGCCTGACCCTCCGGTTCTCGTCTGCCCCTTGTGCGCCGCGATCAGTTGTATGCGCGCAGCCGGGGCTCCAGGTCCTGGCGCCTTCGGTCTGGAAGGAATCCTGACCGTATGCAATTTTAACCCCCTGTCGGCGGCCGCACCGGCCCAAGAACGACGGCCCTTTTTGCCCAGAAAGAGGGGCCTGACCCACCGGCTCAAGCCTGCTATTTGCGCGCCACGATCGACTCTACGCGCTTCTTGAGGCCCGGTCCTGGCGTCTTCGGTCTGGAAGGAATCCTCGACCGTATGCAAGTTTAGCCCCTCGCCGGCTGGCGCGACGGCCCACGATCGACAGCCCTTTTTGCCCAGAAGGAGGAGCCTGACCCTCCGGCTCTCGTCTGCCCCTTGTGCGCCGCGATCGGCTCTACGTGCGCAGCTGGGGCTCCCGGCCATGGCGCCTTCGGTCTGGAAGCAATCCTCGACCGTATGCAATTTTAGCCACCGAAAAGCAGTCGCGCCGGCCAGCGAACGACGGCCCTTTTTGCCCAGAAGGAGGGGCCTGACCCTCCGGTTCTCGTCTGCCCCTAGTGGGCCGCGATCAGTTGCATGCGCGCAGCCGGGGCTCCCGGTCCTGGCGCCTTCGGTCTGGAAGGAATCCTCGACCGTATGCAATTTTAGCCCCCGGACGGCCGGCGCACCGGTACACAAACGATGGCCCTTTTGGCCCAGAAGGATGGACCTGACCCTCCGGCTCTTGCTTGCTATTTGTGCGCAGCGATCGGCTCTACGCGAGCAGTGGGGGCTCACGGTCCTGGCGCCTTCGGTCTGGAAGGAATCCTCGACCGTATGCAATTTTAGCCCCAGG
>NW_020903365.1:0-1254 GCF_003984885.1 Neopelma chrysocephalum | reverse complement strand
CCTTACCAGAACCCTAACCCGAACCCGAACACTAACCCTAACCCTAACCCGAACCCTAACCCTAAACCTAAACCGAACACTAGCCCTAACCCTAAACCGAACCCTAACCCTAACCCTAAACCGAAACCTAACCCTAACCCTAACCCGAACCCTAACCCTAATCCTAACCCAGCATTTTGTGAGCCTCGCTCAGACCTACTCGTGCAGCCAGGGCTCCCGGCCCCGGCACCTCCGGTCTGGGAGGAATCCTCGACCGTATCCAATTTTGGCCCCAGGCCGGCTCCAGGACGGCCGGCGGAAAGGTCAGCGAACGACGACCTTTTATGCCCAGAAGGAGGGGCCTGACCCTCTGGCTCTCACATGCCCTTTGTGCACCTCGCTCGGCTCTACGCGCGCATCCAGGGCTCCCAGCCCCAGCACCTCCGTTCTGGGAGGAAATCTCGACCGTATCTGATTTTGGCCTCGACCAGCCCAGGGACGCCAGGACGCCTGCCCACGAATGATGGCCCTTTTTTGCCCAGAAGGGGGGGCCTGACCCTTCGGCTCTCGCCTGCCCTTTGTGCGCCTCGCTCGGCTCTACGCGCGCAGCCAGGGCTCCCGGCCCTGGCGCCTCGGGTCAGGGAGGAATCCTTGACCGTATCCGATTTCGGCCCTCGGCCAGCCCCGGGACACCAGCACGCCTGCCCGCGAACGAGGGCCCTTTTTGCACAGAAGGAGGGGCCTGACCCTCTGGCTCTCACATACCCTTTGTGCGTCTCACTCGGCTCTATGCGCGCATCCAGGGTTCCCGGCCCCGGTGCCCCCGTTCTGGGAGGAAATCTCGACCGTATCCGATTTTGGCCCTCGACCAGCCAAGGGACGCCAGGATGCCTGCCCACGAACGACGGCCCTTTTTTGCCGAGAAGGGGGGCCCTGACCCTCCGGCTCTCGCCTGCTCTTTGTGCGCCTCGCTCTGCTCTACGCGCGCAGCTAGGGATCCCGGCCCCCTTGCCTCCGGTCTGGGAGGAATCCTCGACCGTATGCAATTATAGCCCCTGGACGGCTGACGCACCGGCTTGAGAACAACGGCCTGTTTTCCCCAGAGGAGGAGCCTGACCCTCCGGCTCTCGTCTGCCCTTTGTGCGCCTCACTCGGCTCTACGCGCGCAGACGGGGTCCCGGCCGCGACGACTCTGGTCTGGGAGGAATGCTCGATCGTATCCGAGTTTGGACCCCGGTCATCGCGCTGGCCTGCGAACGACGGTCCTTTTTGCCC
>NW_020903364.1:0-460 GCF_003984885.1 Neopelma chrysocephalum | reverse complement strand
TCCCAAATCCTCCCGAATCCTCCCAAATCCTCCCAAATCATCCCAAAATGCCTCCAAATCACTCTAAAATCCTCCCAAATAATCCCAAAATCTTCCCAAATCACCTCAAAATCCTCCCAAATCACCCCAAAAGCCTCCCATATCACCCCAAAAGCCTCCCAAATCACCCCAAAAGCCTCCCGAATCACCCCAAAAGCCCCCCAAATCACCCCAAAATCTGCCCACATCACTCCAAAATCTGCCCACATCATCCCAAAATCCTCCCAAATCACCTCAAAATCCTCCCAAATCATCCCAAAATCCTCCCACATCATCCCAAAATCCTCCCAAATCGCCCCTGAAATCCTCCCAAGTCATCCCCAAAATCCTCCCAAATCCTCGTTTTTCCCTGGTTTTCCCCCAGAATCAGGTCGGGATCGAGGCCCTGAAGTGGCCCCGGTTCCGTGTCCAGATGCTGGGG
>NW_020903363.1:0-446 GCF_003984885.1 Neopelma chrysocephalum | reverse complement strand
CCAAAGGTGCCAGCAGAGAAAGCTCTTGCTGCCTATGGATTCTCCAGACAGACAAAGCAACTGCACCACAAAGCAAAAGCTTCCAGGCCTCCTTTCCTGCTGATAAGGGCTGTTGTTTCCAGTCTTCAGCCCTGACTCCCAACTGCAAGCCCGACTCTCAAAATTGCAAATAAACAAAGTCTCCTCCCGGAACAAAGGTGCCAGGGCAGAAACCTCTTACTACTAATGGAGCCTCCCGGCAGACAAACCAACTGCACCACAAAGCAAAAGCTTCTAGGCTTTGTTCCTGGCGATAAGGGCTGTTGTTTCCTGTTTTCAGCCCTGCCTTCCAAATGCCAGCCCGACTCCCAAAATTGCATAGAAACCAAGAGTCCTCCCACACCAAACCTGCCAGCACAGAAAGCTCTTGCTGCTTCCAGTTGAGTCTCCAGGCAGACAAAGCAACT
>NW_020903362.1:0-358 GCF_003984885.1 Neopelma chrysocephalum | reverse complement strand
CTTACTTCTCCTGAGCCGTCGTCTCCTTGATAATCTGATCCACTCCAAGCCTTATGGAACCTTACTGTGTCTTTTCTGCAATCAAGGCAAGGACAGAACCCCCCTCCTATCCAAAGACCTTCACGAATCAGAGAATCATATTGCCTACCTGGAGTGGATCAGATTATCAAGGAGACGACGGCTCAGGAGAAGTAAGGGACACACATTGCAACTGACGGCAGTATGCCCAGACTTGAGCTGCGCTGCGCTGTGTACTTCACTTGGCCCTCGGGCATTCTCTAACAAGCCTCTCTGTAGGACAGAAACAACCTTTTTTTTAGGGGCGTTACTTTACTCCGCTGTAGAAACAATTAACCGA
>NW_020903361.1:0-446 GCF_003984885.1 Neopelma chrysocephalum | reverse complement strand
GCTCTCGCCTGCCCCTTGTGCGCCGCGATCAGCTCTGCGCGTGCAGCTGGGGCTCCCGGTCCTGTCACCTTCGGACTGGAAGGATTCCTCGACCGTATGCAATTTTAGCCCTTGACAGGCGGGCACGCCGGTCAGCGAACGACGGCCCTTTTTGCCCAGAAGGAGGGGCCTGACCCTCCGGCTCTCGCCTGCTATTTGTGCGCCGCGATCAGCTCTACGCCTGCAGCCGTGGCTCCCGGTCCTGGCTGCTTCGGTGTGGAAGGAATCCTCGACTATATGCAATTTTAGCCCTCTTCTGGCCAGCGCACCGGCACACGAAGGACGGCCCTTTTTGCCCAGAAGGAGGGGCCTGACCCTCCGGCTCTCGCCTGCTATTTGTGCGCCGCGATCGGCTCTACACGCGCAGCCGGGACTCCCGGTCCTGGCGCCTTCGGTCTGAAAGGAAT
>NW_020903360.1:0-606 GCF_003984885.1 Neopelma chrysocephalum | reverse complement strand
TGTGCAGCATGCCAGCAAAAGTGAGCAGAAGCCCCTTGGCCTTTGGTGGCTCTCCTGGAGCCTCAACACTTGCAGCAGAGTGGAGGGGCAGAGGCTGGAGGTGTGGGGATCCCTGAGGACCTTGTCCTTGGAGATGGCCACAAGCCCTCCCCCAGCCAGGAAGCAGCGTCTGTGTCCTGCCTGTGTGTTGCTGGCTGGATTGCTCCGGGCTCCCAAGTGCCTCTGGATCGGCTCCTCTGGAGCTCCTTCAGGGCTGTGCCACTGCCGGGCAGGTTGGTGGGGCTGGGGGAGAGCCGCAGGGGAGGGGGCGCTGGGAGGCCAGGAAGGGGTGAGGTGCTGCAGAGGCCCTGATGGGACAAGGGAGCGGGAAGCCTTGAGGGGAATCTGGGAGGGGGTGGGTGGCAGAAGGCTGCAAGGGGACAGACTGGGCAGAGTCCCCGAGGGGCAGGGTGGAGGGAAAAGGTCCCAGGACTTGGGGGGCAGAGGCCATAGGCAGCCCCCAGGCAACCACCTCCTTCCCTGCCAGCCGGCTGCTCTGGTGCTTTCCCGAGGCATCTCGCAGCCCCGTGGCCTGGGCAGCCGCGGGGGCCCGGGCTGGCCGCCAGC
>NW_020903359.1:0-1034 GCF_003984885.1 Neopelma chrysocephalum | reverse complement strand
GAATCTTCATTTGGATGGGTTTTGGGGTGAGGGGGTCGGGCAGCTGCAGCCCGGGGCTGACCAAGGGGCTCAGCAGCCCTTTGCCCAGGACAGAAAGACTGGGAGCTTTGGCTTTTGGGTGCACTTGGTGGCTTGGCCTGGGCACTCCATGGGCAGCCAGAGCTTTCTGTGCTTTCCCCTTTTCCCTGGGAGGAATCTTCATTTGGATGGGGTTTGGGGCGGGGGGGGCCGGCACCGGCCGCCCGGGGCTGACGAAAGGGATCAGCAGCCCTTTGCCCAGGACAGAAGCCTGGGAGCTTTGGTTTTGAGGTGCAGTTGGTGGCACAGCCTGGGCACTACGTGGACAGCCAGAGCTTTCTGTGCTGCAACATTTTCCCTGGGAGGAAACTTCATTTGTATGGTTTTAGGGGCGGGGCTGCAGTCAGCGGCGGCCCGGGGCTGACCAAAGGGATCAGCAGCCCTTTGCCCAGGACACAAAGACTGGGAGCTTTCATTTTGCGGTGCAGTTGATGGTGAAGCCTGGCCATTCCGTGGGCAGCCAGAGCTTTCTGTGCTGTCCCCTTTTCCCTGGGAGGAATCTTCATTTGTATGGGTTTTGGGGCGGGGGGGGCCGTAACGTGAGGTTCGGGTCTGACCAAAGGGATCAGCAGCCCTTTGCCCAGGACAGAAAGCCTGGGAGCTTTCATTTTGAGGTGCAGTTGGTGGCGCAGTCTGGGCACTCCGTGGGCAGCCAGAGCTTTCTGTGCTGTCCCCTTTTCCCTGGGAGGAATCTTAATTTCTATGAGTTTTAGGGGCGGGGGGGGCCGGCACCCTCGTCCCGGGGCTGACCAAAGGTATCAGCACCCCTCTGGCCAGGACAGAAAGCCTGGGACATTTGGCTATGAGGTACAATGTGTGGCGCATCCTGGGCACTCGGTGGGCAACCAGATCTTTCTCTGCTGGCCCCTTTTCCATGGGAGGAATCTTCATTTGGATGGAATTTGGGGCGGGGGGGGCCGGCATAGGCGTCCCAGGGCTGACCAAACGGATCAGCA
>NW_020903358.1:0-1092 GCF_003984885.1 Neopelma chrysocephalum | reverse complement strand
GTTGTTCGTGGGCCCGTGCGCCGGCCGACCGGGGGCTAAAATTGCATACAGTCGAGGATTCCTTCCAGACCGTAGGGGCCAGGACCGGGAGTCCCAGCTGCGCGCGTATAGCCGATCACAGCACACAAACAGCAGGCGAGAGCCGGAGGGTCAGGCCTCTCCTTCTGGGCAAAAAGGGCCGTCGTTCGTGGGCCCGTGCGCCGGCCGACCGGGGGCTAAAATTGCATACGGTAAAGGATTCCTTCCAGAACGAAGGCACCAGGACCAGGAGCCCCGGCTGCGCGCGTAGAGCTGATCGCGGCGAACAAGGGGCAGGCGAGAGCCGGAGGGTCAGGCCTCTCCTTCTGGGCAAAAAGGGCCGTTGTTCGCGTGCCGGTGCGCCGACTGGCCGGGGGCTAAAGTTGCATACGGTCGAGGATTTCTTCGAGACCAAAGGCGCAAGGACCGGGAGCCCCAGCTGCGCGCGTAGAGTCGATCACGGCGCACAAAGAGCAGGCGAGAGCCGGAGGGTCATGCCTCTCCTTCTGGGCAAAAAGGGCCGTCGTTCGTGGGCCCGTGTGCCGGCCGACCGGGGGCTAAAATTGCATACGGTCGAGGATTCCTTCCAGACCGAAGGCGCCAGGACTGGGAGCCCCGGTTGCACGCGTAGAGCCGATCGCGGCGCACAAGGGGCAGGCGAGAGCCGGTGGGTCAGGCCTCTCCTTCTGTGCAAAAAGGGCCGTCGTTCGTGGGCCAGTACGCCGGCCGGCCGGGGGCTCAAATTGCATACGGGCGAGGTTTCGTTCCAGACCGAAGGCGTCAGGACCGGGAGACCCAGCTGCGCGCGTAGAGGCGATCGCGGCGGACTAATAGCAGGCGAGAGCCGGAGGGTCAGGCCCCTCCTTCTAGGCAAAAAGGGCCGTCATTCGCTGGCCGGCGCGCCTGCCAGTCGGGGGCAAAAACTGCAGGCAGACGAGAATTCCTTCCAGACCGAAGGCGCCAGGACCAGGTGCCCCGGCTGCGCGTGTAGAGCCGATCACGGCGCACAAATAGCAGGCGAGAGCCCAAGGGTCAGGCCCCTCCTTCTGGGCAAAAAGGGCCGTTGTTCGTGGG
>NW_020903357.1:0-1084 GCF_003984885.1 Neopelma chrysocephalum | reverse complement strand
TTGTGCGTCGAGATTGGCTCTACGCGCGCAGTCGGGGCTCCCGGTCCCGACGCCTTCGGTCTGGAATGAAACCTCGACCGTATGCAATTTTAGCCCCCGGCCGGCAGATGCACCGGCACACGAACGACGGCCCTTTTTGCCCAGAAGGAGGGGCCTGACCCTCCGGGTCTCGCGTGCTATTTGTGCGCCGCGATCGGCTCTACACGCGCAGCCGGGGCTCCCGGTCCTGGCGCCTTCGGTCTGGAAGGAATCCTCGACCGTACGCAATTTCAGCCCCCGGTCGGGCGACGCACGGGCCCACGAACGACGGCACTTTTGTCCCAGAAGGAGGGGCCTGACCCTCCGGCTCTCGCCTGCTATTTGTGCGCCGCGATCGGCTCTACGCGCGCAGCTGGGGCTCCCGGTCCTGACGCTTTCGGTCTGGAATGAAACCTCGACCGTATGCAATTTTAGCCCCCGGCCGGCCGGCGCTCCGGCACACGAACGACGGCCCTTTTTGCCCAGAAGGAGGGGCCTGACCCTCCGGCTCTCGCCTGCTATGTGTGCGCCGTAATCGGCTCTACGCGCGCAGCCGGGACTCCCGGTCCTGGCGCCTTCGGTCTGGAAGGAATCCTCGACCGTATGCAATTTTAGCCCCCGGTCGGCCGGCGCACGGACCCACGAACGAAGGCCCTTTTTGCTCAGAAGGAGGGGCCTGACGCTCTGACTCTCGCCTGCTATTTGTGCGCCGTGATCGATTCTACATGCGCAGCCGGGGCTCCCGGTCCTGGCGCCTTCGGTCTGGAAGGTATCCTCGACCGTATGCACTTTCAGCCCCTGGTCGGCCGACGCACGGGCTTACGAACGAAGGCCCTTTTTGCCCAGAAGGAGGGGCCTGACCCTCCGCCTCTCGCCTGCCCCTTTTGCGCCGCGATCGGCTCTACGTGCGCAGCCGGGGCTTCTGGTCTTGGCGCCTTCGGTCTGGAAGGAATCCTCGTTTGTATGCAATTTCAGACCCCGACTTGCAGGCGCGCCGGCCAGCCAACGACGGCCCTTTTTGCCCAGAAGGAGGGGCCTGACCCTCCGGCTCTCACCTGCTATTTGT
>NW_020903356.1:0-333 GCF_003984885.1 Neopelma chrysocephalum | reverse complement strand
TCTCTTGATATTTATTATAGCAGATATATATTAAACCTAATATCATAGTATTTTAATAGATTAGTATAACATTAATAAATCTTTACAAGTGTTTCCCCCTGTCCCCTTAAGGGACACCTTCAGGTCAGCCTTGCACCAACACTGTCTTCCCCAGACTCTGTTGGAGCTGACCTTCATGTTTTTATATAGAATTAGAGAAGTTTTTTAAAATTTTTAGATAAATAGAGATAATAAAGACTATAGTTCATTCATTTGATAAAATAGTAATTTTTTACAAATATAGAACCAATAGATCTGTCCCAGCACAATTTAATGCCCTGGAGTCACTGCATT
>NW_020903355.1:0-558 GCF_003984885.1 Neopelma chrysocephalum | reverse complement strand
CCCTTCAGCTCAGGTTCACCCAGGGCTCCAGCCGGTTCGTGGAGCAGTGATCCCCTGACCCCCTGCCAGTGCGGGCACCTCGCCAGGGCTGTTACTCGAGGTTCTCTGGCCTCCTGTCAGTCTGAGGCTGTTTCTCCAAACCACCAAACCACGTGTGCCAAACACCCTGGTTGGTCAGTGCCGGCTGGGGGAGCGGGCACTCGCTGAGGGGATGAGAAAACTGCACCCGGGGCTGGGCTGAAAGAGGCTTCAGCACCACTTCTGATGGCCCAGGGGCAGCATCTGGTTTCTCCCAAACAGAGAGATGGCACTTGTTCCTCTGCAAGGAGTCAAGGGCAGCAGGGTGACTCCTGCTGCATGGATGGAATGGCAGAGGATCCCTTGGGTCCCCAGGCTGGATCAGCACTCGGGGATACAAACTGCCCTCGGGCTCAGGATGCAGCTGCCAGCACAGATTTCCCTGCAAAGTCTGCAGGGAGTCAAGCTCTGGAGAGGAGATTGTGCCCCATGCATGGGATTGCAGAGGCTCCCTCAGGTCCCCAGAACGACTCAGCAACC